>NW_009598086.1:405-7856 GCF_000690535.1 Cariama cristata | reverse complement strand
TTTCCCTAACAGACCACAGTTTCTGGAGAGGTTTTGTCATAGGAGTCGACTGTGAATAGGGAACAAAGTCCTGAGCGCTAAATGAATTGCATTCTGCATCACAAAAGGAGTAAGTTACCGGTGTACTGTGCTTACTAAAAGCAGGAGGGGACCTGTGTAGGGATGAGCTCAGTTTTGAACTGTTACAGGGAATATCTCCAGGATAAAGCACCAATTCAGGAGCTGTGACCTTTTCCATCAAAGTATCTTCCTGTATTAAAGAATTACATGATTTATTTAAGAATTCTACAGGTTTTGCTACCTCTCTTGCATTTGCATCAAAGAGATCTGCAGAAGCATTGTAGCTGCCTTCAGGGAAGACACTGTTCCACAGCATCTCTCTCCTATTTACACTTCTGAAGGTATTTTCTGACAGTGCTGCTAGTGGTTTCAATTCTCTTTTATATATCCTTCTTGTATTGTTGGGAGTTGCTGGATCACAGTCCCATGCCCCTGTGAATGTAGTATCTGTTCTTTGGCTCGGTGTGGAAGAATTTTCTTTATTTTCACAACTGACTAAACAGCTGTCATGTGCAGAATGCACACAGGTAGCTGCCTTGCTCCTTTTTAAACAGGAGGTTTCTCCGTGTTCAGCAGTACGTGGCAGACTAATAAAAGACCAAGATGACTTTGAAATGTCAATATTTGCTTCTTTGGAATGCACATACCTGCTCTTGGAAACAGAGGACTCTGATGTAACTGGCAAGGACTGTGACAGAACAGGTAGATGAAGGTTAGGTATAAAGCAAGATGCTCCACATTCCTTGTCATTTGAAGATAAAACACTAGAGGAAGACTCACATTGAGACACCTCATCACTTGGAGGATTTGCATCTGACTGAAGACAAGCAAACAACACGTTCTCCCAACTATCATTCTCTGCTGGTGGCAAGAACCTCCCTGACACGCTCGCTTCAGGTAGATCACCAGCTACTAGGGTTTGCCTGGGACATGATTTGTTAAGATTTACATGCAACTTGCTACTTTCAAGACAGGCACGTTTGCCTGCCTCAAGGCTGGGTGATGTCACAACACTCTTGCCCTCTTCTATTCTGGCTAAAAATTCATTTAGGCTTTCTGAGAACGGGAGCTCATCCCAAAGCACAGAGTTCGTCTGAGACACTCCAGCTACATTTACGTGATTAGATGCTGAGGCATCTCTCTTGTAAAAAAGGGAGTTGTGGGATTTTTCTGGGTAAGAATAATTTCTACTATTAGTCTTTGGGTAAATGCTGTTTACCCCAAATTCCAAGGGATGTTGTAACAACCTGTAACTGTTTCCACGTGAACACTCAGTCTTTGAAGAGGATGCTCTCTCTAATTTATCAGTTGCAGAGATACTATCAGTCTGACTAGGCCATGAACTCAACTCATTATCCTCCTCTTTATTCCCTTCCTTCACAAAAGAGCCGCAAAACTGTGAATCCCAAAGACTTTGATTGTTGAGGCTTACACTGCACGATTCTGCAGAGACAGGCCTCCCCTCTTGTTCATGCTGTTCACTCACCAGCTTTCCCACTTCCAGAGTGGGGAAGTCTTCCGCTGTTACCCAAGCAACAGATGAAGTCAGGCTGAAGGACTGCTGCCAGAACCCTAAAAAACTTTCTCTGCCACTAGACTGAACAAAACAGGAGTTTCTGCTCAGGCTAGACAAGCTGCTGAGCTCACTGACAGGTTCATCTATGGGAGCTGAAGATGCATCAGGTAAATATGAGCTGTTATTACAGCTCCTGAATTTTGCCAACTGCAGGAGCCGATGGCAGTAGCTGATAACAGTAAAGCCAGTAACAGCAGCGTTTGGCAGGAAGATCTGGCAAGCTGTAAGGTTTTTTGTACTTCTATTAATTCTGGAACAGTTTTGCAAGATGCTGCTGACAGCAGAACGCCCTCCATCTTCACTTGCACAACCCTGGGGGGAAAAAGAAAAAAAAAAGCTTAGTACAATGCTTTATTTTGTGATAGGAAAAAAAGAATTAATGCATGTCTTTTAAGTCAGGCTTAAATTTAAGCCTCACTTTTTGTCAGGATCTGCAGGGAAGAGACTACAAAACAGTCTGTAACACAAAGCAGTACTTCCTGAGAAATAAGCACTGGCAAGGGCTATAAAGGGCATCACAGTGAGAGATTCTTTGCTTGTTGCAATTACGCAGAGTTTTGGAGCTGGAAAAACAACCAAGAATTCTAAGAAAGGACTTCACAGAAAATGTCTTCCTCCCTTTAGGGCATTGGGTGCTTCCAGGCTTCCTCCCAGTGCAGTTCTGTGCAAATGCCTAGCTGTATAAGGCCAACGCTCTTCTTTTATGCAGGAGGCACTGGGCAGTACTTGAAGGAATGCACTCTGGTACCAGATACCTGACTTGGCAGCTCAGCTGTCAAAGCCCATGGTATTTTCCATGCACTTCCTCTGCAAAAGGGAAATAAGCTACAACAGTTATCTTCTCAGATTTATTTGGAGAGTACTGTTTTAAAGGAGCTTCAGCTGCAATTCTTTATAGAACCTCCTTCTCTCTACACAGAAATTACAGGTAAAAATGACATTAAAAGCAGAGGGAATTATCTAATATTTTGAGAAGGGGATAAACTCTTTTTCACCTCGCCCTCCAGGTCTGGCAATGCCAGAGAGGCCAAAAAGCAAATATAGCTGCCTTCAAATTCAACAAGCCTCCTACTCCCTGAGTCTATGCAAAGGTTGAGGCTGAAGGCTCTTAGCCAAGGACAATACCCTTCTAGGTAAGACTTTAAAAAGTATGTATTCTGAGTTTTATCTGGGAGAGTGCAACTCTATGCATAGCTGAACACAACTATACAGAAATGTCGATAGCCAAAGGCTGAACAAATGGTCTTCGAATGTGTGTTCAGTCCTTGTGAGTGCATGAGCAGCAACAAGGCTGTTGATATGCAGGATTACTTGTATTTGTAAAGGCATCAGACCTAGAAACCTGGTGAATGGTTTCACCAGGTTAAGTAAAGTTAATCCATGAAGTCCTCCAACTTCCACTACTTCAGATGTTGTGCATTAGGAAAATCTCAGCTCAGGTACAAACCTCATGGTACCTGTGGCAGAGGAAACCCACCTGCCAGGTAGGATTTAGTCTACAGACTTCATAATTTGAATGACTTGCACAAGTACCACTTGAAGAGAACTTAGAAGACTGTTTCTATGGAAATATTACTAAGAACTAGTATTTCAAAGTCTGTTAAACACATAAAAGAGCCACAGGTGCATATGTCAAACAGCTGTACTTTATCAACATCTTTAAACATGCTCTTAAACCCAGAAATACCAAAATGCTGCAAGGGGATGTGTTTCTCCTTACATTTCAGACACCAGGAGGCTATGCAGCATGGGAAAGGTAGTGCAGTGCTTGAAAAGACAGTCTGTTTCTTCCTTGAACTGTACATGGTTTTTTTACAGACTCCAGGCTGTTACTGATATGCATGGGAGCTAGCACTGCTCAGGCTCTCTGAAAAGCAGCCCTGACAAGCTGTCAAGCTGTCTACTGCCATTCAAGATGGCTTTTGGATGCGACTCATTTAAAATAACACAGGAGTCTGGGGGAAGAGGAACAGAATCCTTTCCATGTCCTAGCCCTAAATTTTCTCACATTCCCAAAAGATGCTGCACGTGGTGCTTTGATAACAGCCTATGCCCCCAACTGGCTACAAGCTAATGAAAAAATCTCATGATAAGAGAGTGATGTGGATTAAAAGTTACCTTGACTCCAAATATAAATCTTTTTCCAATGAAACAGGTTTCCACTGCTTGAACTAACACTCCTGGAGATACATCTGTGTTTGTTTCTCCCGACAGTTGATTCAGGTCTTGAATACACCTTGAGTAAAAACATATAGAAGTACTGCACCAACTAGGAAACCATGAACCTATAAATTCAATTGTTTACTTCACTTAATTTGACAGTGAAATAGAAGTAAACAAAACCACCACTTTGAATAGGTTTAATATACACACAGCTTTCGGGTATTCCCTGGGGCACTGTGATTTTGGTATCAACACAATGATTGTATCATGCTGTCAAAATGCTGCTAGCGCTTACATATCCTTTCTGCCCGTGTCTTTACGACAACAGCAGCATCCATATTAAGACATACAAATAACTCTCTTTTTAACAGTTGACAGTGGTACAGCAGCCTAGTGTAGAATGCCTGCCATGAGAATGTTATTAATGCTGCTAATATGGGATTTCAAAAGCATTCATCTCTGACCCAGTGATAACACAAGGCACTGGAAAATAACAGAACTGAGAAACAACAAGCAAACGTACCCAAATATCCCATTCGAGCAGTTTCTCATATCAGCAAGTCTGATGCTTGTAATGTAGGTGGTCAGGCTCTAAGGACTAACAGGCTTTCTTAGAAATCCCTCCTTGCTAAAGGAAAATCTGGTCATATTGAAGACCACCAGTCATAAGGTGCACACTTTTTTTCCCCTCAAATCCAAACTGTTAAAAAAACCCACAAACAAACAGAGGCTCTATCTTTACCTTAAGACTCTTCTAAAATCTTGAGGAAAAATCATGTCTAAATCTCTAGAAAAGCCAACTTAGTAATATGCCATTAGACAAAGAAAATTCAATCATCTCAAATAACAGAAGAAGGACACAAGGAGGAAGAGCAACTGACCAAACTGTAAAGCTCACTTAGCAGGTGGTAGCTGCCTTCAATAGACACGTGGAAGATCTCTTATGTAGAAGTAATCCATCTCAAAATTTCAAGATTTCAGGAAGAAACCAAACTTCAGCATTTTCTCAAGGTGACGTGTACCAAGGAAATGCTGGAAGGAAGTACTGCAGCAGCTTCTTCCCACTCGTGTCCTCACCATCCAGGCTCATCTCAATTTTTTTAGGCTGAAGAAAACGCAGCTACATAGTTAGAAACAATCCATTCCTTACCTCCGCAGATTTTCTGCAGTGACCCCAAAGAATGGATCTAAGCAACTTCCAAACACAGTAATGTCAAACAAATCATTAGTGTCAGCAATCTTTAGGGACAATCTATATCTGTAGCTTGCATCTTTAGCTTCACCTGTGCAGCCACATTTTAAACAGTTAAACCTGAGAAGACAGTAAAAGGATAAAAGAGACTGAATACATGAACTTCTGTTAATCACTGCTGAGGTAAAAACTTACCTGCAGCTGTACATATTACTACTATAACGTACCAAACATTCCATGACAAACTAGAAGATGCTTATTCTTTACTCCTTGAGGCATTAATCTTACCATAGGCTCAGCAAGGAGTCTGTACCATGACAGAATCCCTCTGGCTTCTTTTCTTGATTTATTAAATGCTAGCCTGTTGTGAAGTTGGAGAGAGATAGTGGACTTTAAATGACCTGATGGCGAGTAATTTTGAATTCCTCAAACCCCCATTTTTTGCATTTTGTTCTGGTTTGGGATTTTTCTTCCTGTAGCTTTAGTATTATACCTGCACTGCACATACAAAATGAGAAGAAATTTTAAAAAATTAGGACTTGATTTGGAGGGGCTTTCAACCAATGCTTTCCAACTTAGGAACACCACCGAAGAACTGGACTGCAGGGCATGCACTTGGAAGCTATTAACACAAGTAACTTATTCTCTTAAACTGTCCTTCAATACTGCATGGCACTAAATGCCATAGAACTCTTGATCCATAGTGACCTCCAAGCTGCTACTGGAATACAAAGAGACCTAAATAGTGGTAAGCAACATAAATATTCAAAAAGAGAACTAATTTCTACAACGGCTGGATTTTCACCCATTTGTTTTAACTTGTGTTCAGCTAACAGAGATTCCCAAGGTCTCTGACAGTTACAGTTAAGGATCCCCAAAACAAAACATACCTCCTCGAATCCAGCATCAGCCTAGAAAAGCATTTCTGACAGGCAGGATAGATGAAGCAGGAGTTCTGGATGGAAATTACAGAGGCAGCCAAGAGTTCCCTTACACTGTTCATGTGCTCACAGCATCACCTGCAACAAGAAGACAAAATGGTTCAGAAAGTTCTCGGTTTTTTGATATGTAAACATTAACTGCTTTTAGCTGGGATTTTTGAACATTTTGAAAGCTGGCCCTCAGGAAACAATGATCTCTGTTTGAAAATGGTAGCCCAACTGAGGCAACATATATTATTACCCTTAATTAACCCTTTAAAAAGAAAAAAAAAAAGATGAAGATATGTAATTAGAAGCAAGAGGCTGCCCAGGGAAGTGGTTGAGTCACCATTCCTGGAGGTATTTAAAAGATGTGTAGACGTGGTGCTCAGGGACATGGTTTAGTGGCAGACTTGGTAGTGTTAGATCAATGGTTGGACTTGATGATCTTAAGGGTCTTTTCCAACCTAAATGATTTAGTGATTCTAAGTGTTCATGATATCTGCACACCATTGCAGATAAACCATGCAAATTCCCGCTTGTATTTCGGGAATCGTTATTAGAACTATCCTTGAGCACAGCACTGCAGCAAATCTGTTTCTGATTTTTTTTCCTTAATTTAGAATGAAGTCACAACATGGGATTAAACATGGAAATGATTCTACACTTGTAATTCTCCAAATGCCTTCAATACCAATGACTTTGAAAGGAGAGGATGCCCCGAAAAATCTCAAAAGGGCTTGCAAGTGCAAGTATATTCATGCCCTTTGAGCCAAAGGGACAACTCTACAGTACTTACCATTGATTTCAGTAAAGGGGCTGTATGCATCTGACA
This sequence comes from Cariama cristata, assembly GCF_000690535.1. NCBI lineage: Eukaryota > Metazoa > Chordata > Aves > Cariamiformes > Cariamidae > Cariama > Cariama cristata. Next base: position 1,110 of record NW_009598086.1, on the reverse strand, counting down.
AATAAATGAACTAAATGTTTAAATAACTAGGAATTAATTTATTTTTCTTCAGTATTAGTTTCCTGCAGGATTATCTTGTCTTTATTATCATTATACTGTTCAAAATATCATTTTTTTTGCCACAAAAAAAAAGTTCAATTTACAGGCTATCCCTTTGCCCGGAAGCGCACTGTTCTCAACATTCTGGTAAAAACAAGATCTATAACACAAGTATCAGAAAAATGTGAATGACTAAATTCATTACTCTGAGTAGTTCAGAAAAGAAAAAAAAAAATCAGATATCACAATATTCCCTATGGCAGAAAGGTCAGGAAAACAGAGGCAGGAAAACGTAAAAGGGCCAACCAAAATGAAAAAAAAAAATAAATATCTCTTCAGAACACATATTAACAGACTTGTTTGATCTACTATATTTAATGGTGTATGCCTTCAATTCTTGCCAAAAAGAAACTATTTTGTTTTAGTTACAGTACAAGATATCAGTAAAAAATGCATGGAAGATATACCAATATGTAAGAAAAGAAGGAATAAAATCAAGTCTGACTTTGTTATTGCCCAAGAAGGTGGACTTGGAGAAACCAGCAGATGCTTCAACTGGTTTTCAACTCAGAACTACATAAACAAAGTATACTGTTATCTGCAGTTTTCAATGAAACAAAAAAACACCACCAAAACACACCCCCCGGAAAACACAGCATGGAATAC
>NW_009598086.1:0-223 GCF_000690535.1 Cariama cristata | reverse complement strand
CCCAGCCAGCCCGGGACCCCCAGGGCGCGCCCCACCGCCGGCCTCCAGAGAGCTTTCCCTTCGAGCGGCCCTGACGCCTCACCGACATTTCCAGCAGGGCCCGGTGCCCTCTCGTGGGCTCGCTGACTTCAGCTCTCCCTAAGCGAAAAAACCGCCACCGCAAGAGCTGTTAACAGGTGTCACACGGCAATTTTCACCCCGTAACCACCAGCCTCTTCCCGCC
>NW_009598085.1:3551-3754 GCF_000690535.1 Cariama cristata | reverse complement strand
TTCAAGTTAATCCAGGCAGCATATGACGTTCTCAGTGACCCCCAGGAAAGAGCCTGGTGAGCAGTGTTTATCTGGTAGCGACTTGGAAAAGACTTTTTTTTAGTTCAGTCTTAGCCAGGACTTTGAACTTGCTTCTTGCTGGGCCTTTCTGCAAGTCAGCACGGGCCTCTGTGGCAGGGGCAGCCACTTTGCTTCCGGCTTCG
>NW_009598085.1:0-3499 GCF_000690535.1 Cariama cristata | reverse complement strand
GATTTGGGAGGTCGTGTTGGGCTGGGCGCTGAGGGTGTTCTCGGATTCTCCAGCGTCGGCCCCTGTTTCTTCCTCTCAGAGCAGGAGGCAGCTTGTACAGTGGCATGGGTATCCTTCTGGTCACGGTCCTCGCTGCCTTAGCGAGGGGAAGAGCCAGCACCACGCTGAGTGCATGCAGGTGTTTAGTATGCTATTGCTTGCCGCAAATGGTAAGACTTAATGACACACATATTGAAATACTCATACCTCTTTTTAAGAGATTGCTACTTTAAATGTTCTTTGTAGCTTGTTTTTCAAATGGGCTGAAGCATCTACCAGATTATGCAACCAAAAATACCTGTACTAGCTTTGTCCTCGAAAAGAAAGTACTGTTTTTCAGTTTTTATATGCTAATGTATGATTTGGGCATTGGATGATTTAAATAATGTCCTGCCCATTTCTAAAAGCTAATTGAAGCATCTTGCTCAAATGTGTTTGCTAGCTGCCCATTAAGAAATTGCTGTTATAGGTATTGCAGATAAAGTAATAGTAAAGTAAAGGTCAAGAGAGAATATTTACTGAGCCTGTCTTTTCGTCTCTCTGAAGACTTTGGATGCGAGACAGAAATTCCAGACACAGGGCTAAACTATACGTTGAGGTGATATGTGTACTGTGTTAGCTTACCAGCACTGGGGGATGTTCTGTGTCTTTACATCCTTGATACTATGAATTTTTGCTAGGTATGATAATCACAGGGAGGCTCTGCTGAAAGGAGGGGTTGATGGCGACTATCAAGATGATAGTTTAGATCTGCTGCGCTACTTCACTGTTAGCTGTTACTCTGGATATGGAGATGATGAAAAGGTAATGAATTCATTTACCTTTAATAAATCAATTTAAATTTCATGAGAAGTGTTGGCATTTGCTTCATATTGAAAAGATACGTGTGGCATTGTTGAGCACAAGTAGTAATAATACTTACACAAATCTTAGACAAAACTTATGCTGGATGCTTAGGGAAGCTTTAATTCCTGCTTATTGTTCAACAATTACTTAGTTATGATTTCCAACTATACCATACAACTACAAAGTGTGTATATGTTATTTATTTAGATTATATAGTGAAGCATTCCAATGCTTTGCAATACCATGCGTTTATTCAGAAATATTTTTAACAATCTAGAATGCTTCAAATTAAGAAAAAAGTGATATAACAACAGTCCTTGGGGAAAGTGTGCTTCCTGTAACTGAATTCCCTGTTGGATTTTTACGATACTCATCATAATGTAAAAAGCTCCAGGTGATTAGAAAAACCTCTGCTGGAGAAAATCCTTATCTGTCTTTGTGTTGCTATATTAGGAGTGAGTTAGTAACATCTTAATTTAAAAAGAGATAGGATACTTAATAGTGAATTTTATATTTGGAACTTCCTCAAAACTTGATCCTGTGTAACCAGAAACTTACCAATACCTCCAGCATGCTGAAACTTTTTTGTCTATTTAGATTTAAATACAGGTGCTCGATGTGTGAGAGACAGACTACATGAAGGAGATGGAAATAAAAGGAATGCAAGAGAATGGGAACTTTGTTAAATAGAAGGGTTTTGCTATCTAGAGCAACTGCTTACAAGGCCTTTACCCTGATTTTGAGTTGCTATTGCAGAATTGTAATATTTCTCCAAAATACACTATTGTAGCTGAGCATTTTTGCATCTATTATTGAGCCTTGCAAAATGAGTCAGATTTTTTTTTTTAATTATTTCAGGGATTCTTTACAGTCTATCGACAAGTTTTTGAAAAGATTGCAAAAGAAGAGATGGAATATATGACCCAGGAAGATACTGAACAATTCCCTATGTTTGGATATTCCCAAAGTGACTATGATATGGTAAGAGCAGGTGTAAATCTGAACTGAAAGTAACACAGTTAAGTCAAACTTTGTCCCACACTGAAATGAAAGCAAAGGCTCCTGCTGATCTCACAGGTGAATACAAAACCATATATCTGCTGTTTTACCTACTACTGTAGACTATTACTATAAAGTAAGTGCTTGTGTTCTGATTCATAATATTCAGGTGAATTAAAATTGGTATTTCCTGTTGGACTGTGTTATTAGCCAGGCTTTTAGGGTAAGTTGCCAGACAAACACTTTACAGGGCTAACGATCAATTATGCCAATGAAATTTAAGTGTAGTGCAAGGCCTATAAAACGAAAGAGTAGATGTTTTCTTTGCTTCCTGATGAGAATAGCTTACTAGTGTTCTAATGCAACTTAGATTACAGAAAGGGATATTGACATAATTTTTTTTTTTAAATAACATGTAATGTCTTGCCTTATTTAGGAAAACTGCATAGCACTTACTGCGTAACACAGCCTTTAGAAAATGGTAGATGTGGTGGTTGACCTGCGATATGAGCTCCCAGTATGATACTGTTGTCATCTACAATTATTCTGTAGTAAGATTTAATTTCCAAAATATGGCTTGCTTTCGTTTGGGAAGCAAGAAAAGAAAATGTGTGTGGGACACTTTGAATTCTTGTCATCTGTTTTCCCAACTATTTGTTGTATTCTGTCAGACTTAAAATTTTTTTAAGGTTACCAGTATTCTGGTGTTGAAATTAAATGGCAAAGTAATACTACTTTCCCCAGTGAATAACTGCACAGTATGAGTGTACTGAAATGTTACTCCCAGTCTGCTACTTCTCAGTGTCACTTCTAGTATAATTGTACTGTATGACTAATTATTTGTGAAATTTAAATTGAAACATATGTTAAAAAATAATAACTTCAAAGGTACAAAACTTGGCTAGAGTTGGAAACAAAGTTACAAATCAAAGTAAGAACTGTCCGACTGAGTGTTTGAATGTCAGGTAAAATTACAGGATGGGTTAACAAATAGAAATCTTTCCCAGGGAGAGCATATCTGGTGTCTCTGAAACTGCTAACATCCATCTTTTAATGGAGTTACCTTGAAACATATTTTGGAAACTGCTTGTTTTGAGGCCATGGGGATAGGTATGATTATAGACCCAAAATAGCTTTTATGCTGTCCACTAGTAACTGCAAAAATGACTGGAGTTCTAGCACTAATGTGCTTTGATATCTGCCTTGTTCAGCTTTTTTTTTTTTTAAAAAAAAGGGATTCATAGGGGTATTTTGTGGGAAATAGCCTCAGTTAAATGGGAAAGTCATTATCCCTGTTATCTTATATTCGGACGAAGAGATTACACTGTCAGAGGATTCCAGCATTGCAGCGCCCACTTCTCTACTCAGTGGGAGTATCATGGGAAAAGAGTTTTAGAAGGGAGCTCCAAAAACTCTACAGAATCACAGAATAGATGAGGTCAGAACAGACCTCTGGGATCATGGAGTCCAACCTTTGCCCTAACATGACATGCCTTTGCCGTGTCAACTAGTGCCATGGTCTTAAGTGCCATGTCCTGTCTTTTCTTAAGCACCTCCAGGGATGATGACTCCATCTCTTTGGGCCTCCCATCCCAATGCCTAACGACCCTTTCTG
>NW_009598084.1:0-3109 GCF_000690535.1 Cariama cristata | reverse complement strand
GGGACCTGAGTGGAGAGAGGGGGAGAGAAATTCCCCCCCCGCCCCCTGCCAGCCCCCGTCTTTCCATTCCTGTGCGGCTGACTGGAGCGTAGGGTCGTTGGTGTGTCTGTGTGACTTCATCTGCTCCTCAGCAGGATAAGAATGGAACACACAGTTACTCAGGAATTGTGATTACGTTCAAAATTGACCCCTGCTTTAATTCAAAGAGGAAACACCCCCCCCAAAAAAAAAAAAAACAACCAAAAACAAAAAAACCCCACAAACCAACAAAACCAAAGACCCAACCTTCTCAGGCCGTTACTTTGGCATCAGCTGCCCCCGTGTGCAGGCTTAAATCGTCCAGCTTGGACTTCGGTTCTGTCAACCCTGGAGTAATTTGGCCCCAGTCAAGTTACCAAGTGCTTGAAGACGGCTACGAGAGTGTCCAATAAAAGCTTTTCTATAAAGTGCTCAAAGCTTGCTGCGTGGGTATAGAAAAGATTTTTTAAGAGAGTCTTGAGTGTTACGTTGCTGAATGCAAATCCGTGACACAATGAAACCTGTAAAGCAGACGCAAGTCAGAATCTGAGGTCACATACAACACAAATGTCATCCTGTGAAATGAGCAGGGCCTGCTGTGTACGGTCCTTAATATGTGCGTCAGGCGGTTGTAAAAGCAACACGCTGGAAAGCTAAGCAGCAAGGTGGTTTTGTGTACGAGTGGTTTTCATCTGCTTCTGGGGAGACAGCAAATGTTGCGGGGGCGGTGAAAAAAAAAAAAAAGGATAAAAGCAAGAAATTTGTTTTCAGTTACTAATGTGCCTTGCAGAGTCAGTGGCAGGGCCCGGGGACTGCAGTGGAGTGAGTGACTTTTCCCAGCGCTCCCCAGTTCATGTTCCGGCCGGTTGGGTCCAGGCGGTGCCGGGCCCTGCTAACGGGGGGCAGGGGAAAGGCTGCAGGCCCCCAGCCCCGTGGGGTGCGTGGGGCAGGTGGGCGTCCTCAGCCTCTGCCTGGTTCCCACCTCTCTGACAGCAGAGGGGACGGCTGTGAGCTTAGAGGATGCCCTGGACCTGGCATGCCTGACAGCCACCCTACCAAGCCTTAATCCTCCTGAATTACCTTTTGCCTCACTCTGAATCACGCGTCTGCTTTAAAGAGCATTGCAGTGCCTTTTCTTATAAGGTACCTTTTGGTCTTGTAAATTAATGATGCTTGGCTTGTTTATTTAAGAAGCACCCCTATAGTTTGCCCGGCGTGCTCCAGTCATTGCAACGTGGGCGGTAGGGCGGCGGTGCCTGGGAGCAGGCTGTGGGAGAGCTCAGGCTGCCTGGTGATCCCAGAGCCGGACTCATTAGTTAACAGTTGCCGATAATAGGCTTTGCCGCCTGGGATTTCCTGGGGAAAGAGCCCATCTTAATCTGGACCCAGAGAGTTTTCTCTTTTAGGGAGGTATTTTCCGTATTGCAGCTGTGCTGAAAGCCCTGTGAAGTGCTCCGGCTTCGTTGTAATCTATATGTTTGTTTTTAAAAGCTGTGTACAGAAATGATAGCTGCTAACCAGAAGAGGGTATTAGTTACCTTATGTAGTCCTTGCTAGATTTAAAGCCATCGCTTGTCAGAGCAGGCAAACATTCGAAAGATCTGTGTACACTTAAACTCCAGAAGAAGCAGTATATGAAAGAGAAGATTTGTTTTATTTATTGTTTATGTTAGTAGGCAATTCTTCCTGGCTCTCCAATTAACTTTGAGCAATAAGCCAATGGAAAGGTTCTAAAAAGCTCTGCAGGGGATAATGATTACTTAATCCTGTCTAGGGAGATTTTAATGGAAATAATATGAAATCATATATTTAAAATGATTCCTTAAGGATAAGACAAAGCTTGGGGAAGTCCCCAGCAAAGATTATTTGATTTCAGGGAACATCGGATTATGTCTTTAAAACTCTTCTTCCATCTGTTTTCTAGCGTATGATATTTCATCTCTTTCCTTTCAAAGTCTCCTGTACCAGGTTCCCCGGGTAAGATTTTTAATAGCAGAAGGATAATGTATCTGTTTGTCCCTTGGTTCCTTTCCAAACAAGAGAACTTCCAAATTAACTCTGGCATCCGACACAGCTTGAAACACCCTCATGTGGTGTAAATGAAGTATTGAATAGCTCGCTCTTGTCAAACAGACGGCTCGCAGATGCCAGGGTTTGGCTTAAAGAAAGGAGCAAACAAAGGCGAGAGAGAGAAGCAGGTAATATATTGATATGAACTGACACTGAGGCTATGAGTGTTGGACAGAAAAAGGGGGGGAAGTCAATATTACGAAGGGTATATTACATGATAGACATCTAAGTATTTGCCACGGACTTAGGAAGTGCAGAAAGTGCTGTGATAGTCTCGGTGTTTTTCTGACTTGATGTAAAATGGGAAATTGGTCCGCTGCACTTGAAGAAGCGGTGTTTTAAATGCAGTGATGTCTGCAGAGCTTTGTGATTGACTGTGTCTGATGGTTTTAAATGTTAAATAATTCCATTACACTCAGGGTAAAAATGGTAATGAACAGCTTGGAAGAGTCTGAGTATACTTACATGAAATGTTGAGCAATTAGCTTCTCCCTGTGAGAGTGAATCCTGCAGTTTTCTTCTCATCAGTAGCAAAGTGACCTTTAAAATATGCGGGTGACACAGAAGCCGTTTCAATAACTTATTTGATATATTGTCTGCTGATAAACTGCGTGTAAGGATTTGGAATTTACATGGCACAATAGATTTTGAACAGAAATGGAAGATTTTGAAAACATTAACTGAAAGCTTTTTAACAGTAGCAATATGCCCTGTTGAATAATGGGATGTGTTATCAAGGTATTCAGCGCGGTAAGGAGAAGGAGGCTAAGCTCCCTGTAGCACTCGATGTTATCAACTTGTTTTCACTTGCTTTAAAGCACTTTTAAAAGTTCATTGTTCTGGCTTTATATTCTGTATGTGGCAGCCCAAGAGCCACAAGTTAAAATTGAAATAAAACACATTTGCGTGTTTGGAATTGGCTAACAGCAAAAGCCATATGCCTCTTGGTGTTTAAATAGCATCAGCCTGATCCGCACAGCTAATCTTTTTATTATGTATTTGAAAATAGGAGGGTTAGGGG
>NW_009598083.1:18145-25102 GCF_000690535.1 Cariama cristata | reverse complement strand
GTGCTTGCAGCCCAGAAAGCCAACCCTACCCTGGGCTGCATCCAAAGCAGTGTGATCAGCAGGTCAAGGGAGGGGATTCTGCCCCTCTGCTCTGCTCTGGTGAGACACCCCCTGCAGTACTGCCTTCAGCTCTGGGGCCCCCAACACAAGAAGGACATCGACCTGTTGGAGAGAGTCCAGAGGAGGCCACCAAGATAATCCGAGGGCTGGAGCAACTCTACTGTGAGGAGAGGCTGAGAGAGTTGGGGTTGTTCAGCCTGGAGAAGAGAAGGCTCTGCGGGCTCACTGCATTTTTAGGCTCTGTTAAACCACTCTAATGATGCAAATACAGCAACTCCTTCCATACTCTACAGGCCATCAGAAGAAAAAGTTTCAGCACTTAAAAGGATGCTCTCCTTTCATCACAATGATCCCTGTATAGATCTATCACAGTCAGTAAGGAATTAACATATTATTATTACGGAAATATGTGTATTTATTGAAAAAAATAAATCTTTAAGTGCTACCTGTCTTAGTTTGCTACACTTTTTATAGGAGGACCCAGCCTGTCAGGCACTATCGCAAGGGAGAATGCTCCAACACATCTTTTCCCCATATTATCCTCTCCACTGGCAACTTGACAGCACTAAAAATGGATAATTTGCAAGAAGATGGAGGTATGGAAAAGGTTTCACATTGCTGGAGACAAAGCGTTTCACTTGCCTGAATGCTCCAAGACGAACCACATTTCTTTAAAGAAAAAAAAAAAAAAAACAAACACAAGGCTGTTTTATCATTTGATTCTAGTTCCAGACTCGAGAGGAACCTCAGCTTGTTTTTAACAGCACGCATAAGGAAGAGTTTGGGCTTTTTTTTGGTTAGTTGGTTGTTTGTTTTTTTCTTATTTGTTATGCAAATCCATGGCAACTACCATTCCTGCATGAAAAAGTTTGCTCACGTCTGTGAACATCCCAGAACTGCAGCATCATTTCTTCAAGCAGAAACAGCCACCTCTGGCCAGGTCCCAGCTCAGCAGCCGAAGTGTACAGCAGATGTACAGCAGAGCAGTGAAGGAAAGCAAGAAACCAGCCCCGCTCTCCTCCCCTCCTCATGGCCCTCGCAGTTCCTCAGCACTCAATTCCTTCATGCTGAAACTGGAAAAGCCCCCCCAAAATCTAAATTGAAATGCAGAGTGGCAGCTCTGCTCAGGCCTGGCAGGGATACGGACACGCTCCACACCAGCAATGCAGCATCCGAGAGAGTCTGTGGGATACAGACCCACGATAAACCCAACATCTCTCTCAAGAGAGGAAGGCACCCTTGTTCAGTCATTTTGTCACACAGCTCCCTGTTTATAAACTGTGCTGTTTTAGAGACGTTCACCTTCTCCTTATCCAAATATGAACACAGTTACATTAACCCAGAGAGTCTACAGCTCTTGGCTTTTGCCCATTTTAAAACATCAGTAGTAACTTTTAATAAAATATGTTCAACAAGACAAAAAATATCTGTTAAAATCACATCATTTTCCTATTTGCACTGTGCTAGTAACGGCATGTATGAATCACAACACGTGGCACAAATCTGCAGCATCGCCCTTTAACAGAGTCAATCCAGAGCAAATTTCCATTTAGAAGTCAATTTTATGCTTTATACCCACTCTTTTTCTTTCCCATCTTAAGAGGTTTGTTTCAAGATTGCACATAAATTCAGCACTTCTAAAGCAAAACAAACAAACAAAAATCACTTAAACATTTCTTTGAAAAACTGTATTAAACAAGAAGATTATACAGGATAAAGAAAATTGGAGAAAGAATACAACAGGTACTGAGAGCAGAAGGTGATCAAGCCCAAGAAACACTGAAACTCGTCTAACTTCCCTCAAAATGAAAGTATCAATGAATTCCAGACTGTACTCACATTTTTTCCCTTTTTTGTAGTAAATATTACACTTATTTAGAAGGGCACTGCTATATTACAGTTTCTTAAAAACAATAAAAAGGTAGCTAGTAAAAATTTAGACAATCAGCAGCATCTCGTATAGTACAAGAGCAAAACAAGACAACAGATTTGTGTAACTCATTGAAAACTCTTTATGCACCTCCTATAAAAAATATTGTCCTTGGCTTTAAAAAAACACCAAGATTAAAGGTTTGACTAATATTCAAAGTATGCAAATGGCATCCTCATCAAAGTCCCTAATCCAAAAGACTTACTGGCTCAAAACAGACTTTTGGTGTGATCCCAATTTAATTTCACCATACCTGAAATGCTCAGAACATGCAGATATTATATTTAAATGTATCCATTTAGAGCGGTTGCAATTCTGGCTCACATCAAAATGCAATATTGGCAGTTGTCAGAATGAATGATGCCACCCTGCTCTTTGCTGAGGTCATCGGCCTGGCTGTTTCCTCTGGGTTTTTTTGCTCAGTGCAGCTTAAACGCATGCAGAAATCAGCACAACGAGGGGGTTTAAACCCACATCTTCAGTGAAATTCAAACAAGTCATCACACTTGCAAAGCAAGGGAAGTGCCAGAACCATCATCCCCCCTGCTCTTTGAGGGATCCTATACAAGATATGAAAACCACAGCATAAGGTGCCATGCACTTTGAAAACACGCAAGCAGCAAACCTGAGGGCAGCAGCAAAAGCAGGTCCCAGCTCACGTTCCCGTCCACTGCCTTGCCCCCTGCAAGAGGGTTCAGCTGGGCAGGACATAATTTCACATGCAATTCAAAAGGAGAGGGCAGATGGTTTGTTTCTAGCTGATTTCACAAGCCCTGATTAGCAGATTGTATACAAATGCAAACAGTTAACATTCACAGAGCAACCTCTTGTACCTAATTATTATAATAGATTTAACATCATTAATAAATATATAAAACAACATGTTAATCTCACAGACAAAACACATTTCAAAGGTCAGCATTGACTGAAATATCCAGGCAGTTTGGTCATTGTTTAAAGCACTGAAGAATTAGACACAGATAATAATGTGAGTGTTAAGAACAGGCTCACAAAATACAAACTGAAGCTTGGTTTAACCTTTCTGAAGAGGCTCTGAACTGGTCCCACAAGCTATTCTGAATGGCCTTCAAATGAAGGCCCTTGCAGCCATTGCATATTTAAGACTAGAAGAAACTCCTTTACACTGTACGTATCTTGGCACTTTAGCTAGATCAGCTGCAAAGCAGGTATTCCTCAGGGACCAGCACACACAGGTAAGCAGATCTGTCCCAAATGATGCTGCTCTGCGTTTCATATAATCTCATGCTTGAAAGAGGAGATCGTCCTGTTAGCGCTTGAAAGCCTTGGTCTGGGAGACAGAGACCTAGGTGCTCACTCCTAGCCCTGACACAGACGACTTCTGTCATCTTAATCCAGTCCCTTTCTCTCTCGGTTCACCTGCCTCTGAAAAGGAGAGGCAGTAATTCCCTGTCTCGCAGTGCTGTTCTGAGGCTTAATTTCATAAGGTGCTTTTGAAGAGTCTCAGAAAAGGCACTACAAAAGGGCAGCTATTTTAACGTCAGGAACGCGGACAGAGCTGTGCGTCCCACAAGCCTTTCCCGAGATACCGATGTGCAAATCTAGAAGACATGAGGACTCGCACTACATCACACTTCAGCAGTCCCATCGCAGTAGTTTTGTTTTCTCCCACAGATTTAAACAAGCTCCACATTCCCAGGTCTTGACAAAATTACTGGGCTGCCCCGTTTCGCAGGCTGTCTCCAGTCTCCATTTGTTCTAACGGGACAAATTCGGGATGTGTGACCGGGGATTTCCTTTGCCCTCGAAGAGTGTGTGCATTCAACATCTCCAGCAGCAAGTCATACACTGGGACCACGTTTTTACACTTCATGCTCAGGAGATGCTCCATTCCCTTGTTACTGTGAAGGAGAACAGAAAATAAGTCTGCGATCTGGGTCCAACAATGCAGAGAAGGAAAACACGCTCATGGCTTCACAAGAGTCTTTTTTTTTTTTTATTAGGAGTTAAGAGGATTTAGCTGCTGTAATCCCTGAGCTCACTTACCACTATCAACAGTAACAACATCCCAAAACTTTAAGGCTGAGTGTTTTACTATTTAGAGAACTGAGATTTGTTTTGCACTGCACAAACTGACTTCCGAAAATAATTCAGATGTACCGATCCTACTGAAATCAAAGAGAAAAACCTCTTTGATGCTGTAAACATGGGAGGGCCACACACTGCAGCTTTATACAAAAGAGGAATTTGCAATGTGTATCCCTAATGACTACCTACCTCTCCTGCCTGGCTGAGCAGGAAGACCAAATTACCCTGGCTAACTTCAAGGAGTTTGTTTCCTCTCTGCACGGCCAGTGTCAGATCTTGCAGATAGCTACAGGTTTTAAAAGTAATTTTTTTGTTATGCAGTAAGATACAACGACACCTTGGTACTTGGTAGCTTGAACACTCTGTGGCTGTATCGTGATTTGGACTAACAGGAGATGGCTCAATAGCACCAATAGCAACCACTGCAGTTGCACAAACGTGTACTTGAGAGGCACTCAAGGTTTTGGGGTTGAAATCTAAGTACGTTTGCTCAACACCAAATTTATCACAGCGAAGCACATACTTGAGCTGGTGGATTGGATGGGGAAGCGGGGTAATGCTTCCAGAAAAATGAGGTTCTGCTACAATTCAAGAGTTATAAATATGTTAATGGCAAAGAAGAAATTGCGACCTCCCCTCCTACACTTGGCTCTTGAGATTCCTGCATCATTTGGTAATCAAAGCTGAGAGCATCAATTATTTCCAGAACAAAGTATAATTGACTGACCAGTGCTAAGCAACGTAACAACGTAAAGGAGACAGATCAAAACAAGGAGCCTCCAAACTTTGGCTGAGGCAGGCACAGCATAAAAACTCTTGTTTTAACAAGAAAATATAAAAATTTTGCAAAGATTCACAATGTTTATTCACTCCATGCCAAAACAAGAGCTCCTGCGATGCTGTGATGTGGTGTCACACCAGAGCGGGCAACCCAGGTGACAGCAGCGCGTCAGAGCCGTGAGTCGAGTTCAGCTCTGGCTGGTCCTGTAGCTTCTGTAGGGCCAGCACCCAAACTCACCCCCAGTTCACAAACCAGCTGTTAAGAGTTGCCTTTTGGCACAGTCAGGTCCCTGCTGCTGCCACCTGCTCTCCCAAGAAGCTTGTTGCAAAGGTGGCTGTCCTTCTTCCAGTGTCCCTACACAAAGTCAGACATGCCCATCTCTCCTTTGCATACTCCAGCCTGGTCCCAGGACTGTCTTCCCCGGATACACAGTCCAAAGTCAAGACATAAGAGAGCTTTGTGAATAGCTGGTCTCTGGGTAATAATTTTAAATTACAAACAGCCTGAAAATTAAAGCATCTGTTTGTAGGAACCTGCGTTTGAGCCTGCTGTACTGCAAGGAAAGATGAGCAGCTCAAGGAGGTCCAGGAACTGGTAGGGAGCAGAGGACCTGCTTCCCATGGGGACAGCAGGAGCGTGGCATTGCTGTAGCACGAATCACTTGGCAAAAATGCTGTGGTTCCAAATAAAAGACAATAAATTTGGCATGGGACAAACGTGACACCCAAAGTACACGTTGCTCCACCAAAGCTCACACTGCAGATCAGTTTTGAAAGAGACTTTTATTTTGGATGGAAGAGTTTTGATGTCTGGGTGGCATTTTTTTTGAAAGGCTGAGTTTGTGTTATTATTGTTAAACGTGTCAGGCAGATACATAATGAACACTTTCATGTAATACAGTTAAGACAGCGTTTTAACATCAACCAACATTCTTGAGTGCCAGCAAGCACTTGAGTATATTGCCTGTTTGGTTGTGCTAGGAGGGACCGCCTTACAGTGAACAGAGATGAAGAGCAGTACCAGGATTCATTCCCTCAAGAGTGCTCTGGAGTTCAAGCCTTGCTTTGTTGCTGTAATAAACAAACACTAACACCTTACGTGTTACAGACATTCTGTAAGATTTACCTTGCGTGTCTGACGTGAGAGAGGAGCATCAACAAATTGGCCAGGCGAGTTGTCTGCTGCTGCGATGGGATTCCGCTCTTTGCAATAACCCACACCAAAGCATCTGTGACGACATTAAGCAAGTGATGCAGTTTCCTGTTGCTTTCAGGTTCTTCTGCTGACAAGGGAAACATGCCTAACCGGAGAAAAGAAATACTCTCTGCTCATGAGGAAGGAAAAAAAGCTACCACTGTGGATTTTTTTCTGATGTAATATTTCAAGAGATGTATTTCCTGACGACCCTCCTCAAGATTGTACAAACAACGCTCCATGTGCCACCCCAAGCTTCGACTCATTCCGTTGAATGACACATTCCGTTGTCAAAATTTGACAGCCACATCATTTGCAAACTGAGTAATTCTCCCAAATCCTCCCAAAACAACAGGTTGAACATAGACCTTTCAGTCCAGAGAATGGATGTGCTCTCCATTCTCCAGGTTTTTATTTCCTTTGAATCACTCTGTACCTTGTAGTTTGGTGACTATTATGAAATATAGCATTATGCTTGCTCTAATCTCTTCTTGTTCAAAATTTTTTTTTTCTCTGAGTATATCCGAGGGAGGGAGGAGAACATGGTGAGAGACACTGCTCATAGACCCAGCCTGCCATGGTCTCTCTACAGCTCACTAAGGGTGCCATAATATAGCACTTGCCTACAGTGAGAAACCTCAAAAGTCAGCAAAAGTGAAAAAAGGGGGTTGGGGTATGGAGAGAGAAGAGAAGAAATCACCACTAGGAAGGTCTGGAAACACACAATAACATTACTGATAGAGCAGAAGAGACCTGGGGAAAAAAAAATTCCTCCCAAAGATACTTATGGAAGGACAGAGCTCCAGAATGCCTTGAAAATTAGGAGTAAAAGATTAACTTTGACAAGAAAAGAGAGCAAGGAGAGGTGAAAGGCGAGATTATTTGAGAGGTGAGGCTTTGAAGAAATTATGGCTGGTGGACCTGG
>NW_009598083.1:0-18114 GCF_000690535.1 Cariama cristata | reverse complement strand
GAACCTGTTTTTTTTGTTGGGTTTTTTTGGTTGGTTGGTTGGTTGTTGTGGGTTTTTGGAAAAAAAAAAAGAACCGCTTTTGTTGTCGGTTGAAATAATGGCATCTATAAACAAGCGGGAGAGCAGGTGGAATATTCCCCTTCAGAACTGGGCTGAGAATTACACAGCAGCATCTCCTTGCTGAAAACAGTAGATGTAGTTAGCTGTTATTTTGTTGCTGGATTTTTTTGACAACATTAATTACAAAATGTTCTGAGGAATGAAATTATATTAATGCAGACTACCCTAATCTAGCAAACACACACTGCTGTTTGCCTTGTGTAAAAGGCTGCAAAGCAAAGCTCCTATCCTGAAATTAATCTTGCAGAGCCATTGAGTACTTTCAATCATTTCTACCAATTAATTACCATTAAATAGGACCATTTAAGCCCAATTAACCATCACTCAGTTGAGTAACTAGTTTTACGAGAATTAAGAATTAAGGACAGGTTTGTAGAGCTGTACAGCAACTTTACACGTGACCAAGATCCACAGAGATACAAGCAAAAGTTCTCATTGAAAAGAACATACCCACAGCCTGGGCCATGATCCCCACCTTGTGAACAGCTTTCAGACTTTCTATCTTTCATGCAGTTCTTACAAGAGGACATAGACCCTAAATCCATCTTATGATACAGCTTAGAAGTTTCTTGAGCAAAAATCCTTACGATCTGAGGGTTAGAAGTCCTTTCCTATCGTTCTCCTTCAAAGGCTTTCTCTCATTTGATATTTCTGCCATTTTTAGAGACTGATTTCCCAGCCACCCTCGAAATAAAAAGTACAATTTGGTGAGTGTCAGAGTCAACCACATACTCACTGGAATTGAGGAGGATCATTGCCTTGACACACAGATACTCCTTGTGCTGCAGTTTCAGCTCTCGGAACCTCGAGGTCATGGCCAGGAGCATATCAAAGATCTCCAAAATTCCCTCTACGCATTTCCCTTCATCCCTATGGAAACACATTCAAAATGTTACTGAAAAAGTAGAATTAAGAAACTCTGACTCAGTTAGATAAAAGTCAAAGCACAAGGGAGGCTGCACAAGGCCTGTCCATCTCATCTTTGGCAGCATTCAAAAGGTTCTATCATGAAATCTAAATTGAAAATTACACTGCTATAAAAGGTCAGCACCTCTAAGAAACTGATTTTCTCTTTAAAGGACATGCAGGATTGACCACAGGTAAGGATGACCATATTTCTGTAAGAGGCTTTATCCTCACAGCCAGTATAATTCTGCATAATCAGTTTGAAACTTGGTAGCGCAGGGCACGGTACCGCCTTGAATCATTTTCCAGATTTGTTTCACAAGGAGTTAGCACCATAACCAGTGACATCACTATTTGTACCTGATGGATGCCTCAGGACTTGGTGAATAAGACAGACCCCCTAAAATAAGTTTCTTGGAACAATAAGACATTTTTAAAGAATAAAACAACCTTTCTCCCCATCCCCCAGCACCTTTTTCTTTGAAGGTGTTTAAATGGAAATAGATGGTTTTTTGGTGATTTTGTGGTTTGGTTATTTTTATGTTTGCAAGTGTTTACTGAATGCAATTTTCTCCATTTTGAATATTAGAAATGGTCCTATTTTCTGCTCTGAAAAAAAAAAACCAACCTAACAACCCTAAGCCATTCCAATGGATTTAAAATTAAGCAGCAGCAAATTTCAAACCACTGAAGTTACTGTTCTAGTTTTTTGGTTAGATTTTTTTACATGTACTGGACTGAAAAAGCAATCAAGCTCTATGACACAGTATTCAAAGGGATGCTTCTTATGCTATCTCTAATCCGAGATTTTTCTTTCTCTGTAATGTTTTTAAGATGAGACAGACTTAAGCACAGCAGTGCAGGAGAATTCAAGAACTTTCCTGGATCCCAAGAGGAAGGTGCTGAGCCTCCAGGCTGCAAGGCAGGCACCCACAGGTGACACTAACCAGGTGCAGCAAGGACTGCCTGTAGAAAGGCAGCTGCCTGAATATTGCCCAGTTTCCCGTGTTCCTCATAGCAAAGGAGAATTTTAAGCTTTGGAGAAGGACAGGCAGCTGCCAGTTTCAAAACAAAGACGCAAGCATCAGAGAAGTACTTGTCTACAAAGATTATGTAGGAAATCTATCTGCAGTTCAGTTAAGATAAAAACAATCAAGTTACAGACCAGTTTCATATATGCATGTCTGAAAAATATAAAATTACAGCATGCCCAGATGCTTGCTAGCTCCCACTCTGCTGTGTCTTGTGGAGATGAAGGTATGCAGCAAATAGGCTCAGCATGGATTAGCTCCTGAGAAACTAGATGTATCATACATTTTCAGCAATTTCTCATCATTGCATCGAACAACACAGCATGTCCTTGCATTGAATTTTATATGAGCAAATAATAATTTATTTCATATCTTTTATAAATTAAATTTATTTCTCTTACTAACCCAGTTTGCTTTCTGTATCCACGATGGTGATTATTATTGAGCTCAAGCCACAGAACTGGTACAGATCTGCATTTCCCCAGGTTGAAAAGGCTAAGAGACATTTTAAGCCCACCCGAGAGAGTAGATTGTTTCCCTCACTTTTTACCCGTGTGAAGCCCAGGTCAAATCCTTCTAAGACCCTGTAGAAAAACATCCTTACTAATCCATATTCTTCCCTGCTGGTACATGATGTTATGGACAAATAATTTTTAAACTTGCCAACATCCTCCTTTAGCTTGAAAAATATTCTCAGTATTAAACAGCAAGCTAGGGTTTTTTTAAATCCCTTTTGGCTAGCATGGCAATGTTCATTATTATAGCTCTCTCTGAAGTCTGCAGTAGTTGCAGGAAGAAAAACAGATAGAAAAGCTACTTAAAATATGGCCTAATTTTTTTTGAGGGATGCCGGGAGAAGTTGACAATGTAGTGCATTTTGTTGATGTGTCTACAGTTTTGGCATCTAGAGACCGGGACCAAAAGGAACAAAACCAACAAAAGATGTGAAAAATACAGAGAAACTTCACACTGTCATGTGCTACAGGCATTCAGGAATTTGCAAGTTCAACAATACTATTTAAGCTTAGCGTTCCTTAAGCCCCTGTAAGGATGTGGAACATCAAGACATTATCGTTACAAATACAAGTAAATTATATTGTTAGATAAAATATTAATAGCATCTCCCATACTTAATCCTCTTCCTCTTACCATTCACCCCACCTCCAAACATGCTCATATGAAGTGTTCTCAAGAAATTTCTTTCTCTTACCTGTCTAATACAAGGTCTGGTGCAAAAATCAGTTTCCCAGGATGATCAATTGATCTCCACATCAAACCAACCATTAAAACTTCCATCCAGCAGCTCTCCAAGAGTCTTACTTGGTCATAGAGGCTGAGATCAATGAAGCCTAAAATGATGAAAACAGCATAAAATAAATCAACCTGTTTATTTCTCTGTTTTGATAAAGAAGATTCAGCATATGAGAAACAAAAAGAAACCGAAAGAATTATGGGCTGTGAAGAAAGCAGAAAAGGGAGCACTGACATCAGAAGTGCCATGCTGCCATCTCAAATAGGAACATAAATATTTATTATTATCATTGTCAAATCATCCACAAAACATTGGAAATGAAGCCGGGTGATGTTCGAGTGCAATTACTCCCACACAACTGGTGAAACTGCAGAAGACCTGCTTTATGCTTGGCCACCTCTTTAGATGACGGTCCCACGGCCTCCCGAGAGGCACCGGGGAATCACTTGGGAAATGCACATTTGTCAGGGATTACTGCATTGCACTGCAGAGGACTCCTAAGAAAATAGTCTGTTCTTTCCCCAGAGCACATGTGGTTGTCGCTTGCAGGGTTTTTTTTATCTCATGGGACAGGCATGTTTCTGGGTTTGTCGGGTTACTGTGAAAGAACCCACATCTTGGTGCCTCTGTGTTATCATCCCCTTTGTAAATGACAGGTGTTGACCCCATCCCATCCCTTTCCTGCTGCCTCCTTCCCTAAAATTGCAATAAACCAGAAAAAAAAAAAATAGACAAGGGTAGTTGGTGAAGGTAGTACTGTCACCATTACCTCCCTACACAGCATCTCAGAAGCAAGAACAGAATTAATGCAATTGTGCATAAACCTGTTCCAGCGTTTAGTTCTCTCCAGAACTTACGGCAAGGTGTCAGATAGCGCTGCAGCACAGCCAGAAGGGAGAGACAATTGTTGCCCTCCCTTTCCCTTCCCCTGCAAAAAAGACTGGGGAAAAAGAACGTATAGAAGCCAAAGAGAAATAAAATTTACGCACCCCAAACCAGAAGACCAGAAGTGTAAATTATCAAAACACAAGTGGGAAAGCAGACTTCTCAGTCAAGGACTAAAATATAGATACAATGAAGACTAATTCAGTGGTCAAAGCCAAGATCAGGCCACAGTTTTCAAGGCAGAGCTGCTTGAGGTAAGTCTCTAAGCAAAGATGCTTCATTTTCAGATGAGCTGGCATCTACGACTGCATAGTGAAAAATCATTACAGCCTGGCCATGGGAGACAGGTTTCCCACAGTTCTTGCCAGTTGTCTGAAGTCTTAAAATACACACAGTACGTTTGCGCTGTCAAATAATCTGCTGTCAGTAATGTATACAAATGCTCGGTGTATTTTAATCTTATTAAACTACTAGGCTGGAAGACAGCGGTGACAGCCCCGGGTTGACATAAACTGGGTAATGCGCACTCTCTCTTATCATTGCTAAAAGAGCTGCCTTTCAAAATCGATAGCCGTGCTCCTTATTTTATAAGAAGAGTAAACAGGAGCCTATGAGTGGTACCTTCCCTCCTGGATTTCGCTGTCACAGAATTTACTACAGAATCCACAATCAACAACAGATTATTTGCCAGACACACACTTATAATTTTAAAAGTGCTTTTAGAAAAATAATCATGGAAGTGTGAATAGTATAAACTGACAGTGGCAGTTTCCTGGGAAACAACAGCCCAAAGACATTTCAGAAGTTTATTTAAATAAACATTTACGCAAGCGTGTGCTGATTTCTCTAGCATAAACGACCAGCTATTGGGTTTAAAACTATCATCTCAGTTGAGCGAGATGTCAGACCAAGCCCCAGCGTTCAGTCTACGGATACTTAAAGATCCAGATTTATCCTGGATATCACCTGCTAAACTCACAGAATGATTTATGACCACTGAGCACAGCTATTAGAAGAACTATACCTTTCCTTTTCCTAATAATCTTATGCTTTAAAGATCGAGGACAGCACATAACCACCACAGCTTCCACTGCAGTGTCAGAAGTCCCATTTCATTTGCTGCAGAGTACATCGAACTCCTTATTTTTCTATATGTCCTTTAAATTGTGTGCTCTATGCCTGATCATTTAATTATAAATTACTAAGACAGACAAGAAAAAACTCGTGCTGGATGTGTAGTAACTAGCAGAAGACACACTGCTCTGGCCAGCAACACACCAGGTTGCATAATGAATCCAAATGTCAGTATTATGACAACATCCTATTGATTAGCAATGCAGGGTCAACTATGAACCACATTGAACTCTCTTAGACTGGGTCAACAAAGGAAAAGGCAGTTATAGAAGTTATGTCCTGCTGTTTGACAACTTAGAATTAAAATAATTGAAATTCAGAAGGAAAAAAAGCCAGGTGTCAGCTTCTGTTTTACTGAGCAACAGCAAAAATACAATCCATTAAGCTGAAAGTAAAGACAAAATACAGCCACAGAGTAAAACTCATAATAAAAGAATGTCATTAAATATTAAATATAGAAAAACCCCACATTTATCTTTCCTATTTAGGCAAAAAGTTACTGTTAACATAAGCATCTATAAGGAAAAATAAAAATATTTTCTTTCCCTTTCAGTGAGTGTCAAAATAATCATAGAATCATTACGGTGGGAAGAGACCTCAAAGATCATCAAGTCCAACCGTATACCCAACGCCACCATGCCCACTAAACCATGTCTTGAAGCGCCACATCTAAATGTTTTTTGAACACCTCCAGGGATGGTGAGTAACTTAGAGGTGAAAATGAGCTTCTAATTCAGGTACACAAAAGCAAATATCCAGCTTTACAGAAAGTAAAATTACTGCTCACTGGGCCATTAGTCAAGAGCTCTGTATTTTTTTTTTCTAAGACCTTACCTCCAGGAACTAGGCATGGATCTAGATGATTAACTTCAGGCAAGAATTTTTGTAAACTGACATGCTATGTCCTGACCTTTAGTCATCACAGTTATTTTAATGGAAAAAAAATAATAATAATTACACATTGAAGTAAATGCTCTAACTGCCATGTAATATGGCAATATTACTTATAATTAGGTACATATTAAACTTTGCATCTATTTTTGGCATTGTTCTAAAATCGTGTTTATTTTTGTTCTAACAGGAGCGATCAGAAAAAACAAACATACACGATAAAATGTTCACATTCCCAGGAACTATTTTGAAGGGGTTTGATTGCTTCAATGGGTTTTCTTCATACAGTTCTCTTATTGCCAAGAAAAAGTTTTTATTTCTGACATAGGTTAAAAATAAACTAAAAGTGATCAATGTTGAAATTGGGGTTGCTTTGGAAACTAATATTTTAAAAAGTTAAAAAAATTAATCTCAGCTGGCTGAGGCTTTGAGTTTCTATGTTTGTTGTTTTATTTTTAAAGCTGACACAGTTTAAAAAAGTAGAAATTATGAACAATCAGAAAATGGAAAAGGTTGTTTTGGGTTTTTTTCCCATTCAACTATTGCTTAAAATGAGTTTTTTTCTAAGACTTTCCCTGATTTTCCTTCACAATTCACTTCCTACCAGATTAACATAACTATATGGAGTCCTCTGAAATGCTACCTTTTAATCAAGTTTTTCTGATTAGACAAGAAACTATAGCAATAGACACCACTTAACCCCTTATGGTTATTTATTTCACAGTTATTTTCAGAGTTTCTTAAATCAGGAAAAATAAGGATTAAGGATTTGGGCTCTCAGTTTAAAACATTCCACATCAACGACAAAAACACTATTACTTTGCAAATGACTACCATGGTTTAAGATGCTCATGCTGTGCAAGCACCTCCTCCCCAGCAGCTCAGCAGCTGACCTGGAATTTGCACACCTTAAACCATCGCACCTGGACCCTCCAACCCAGTGGCTGAGCTGTGGAGACTTTAATCTGCAACAAGGAGATGTGGGCCAGCAGCTGGAGCTGGTAGCACCTTCAGTCACTCCACCTAGACCTGAAATAGGATGTGCTTCCCTTATTCTAAAGTCTTGGTTTAAGGATTATACGAAATACTCTCCACCAAGCTTGTTTCCTGTACTGTGTATACACACAGTTTATTTCTAGACGTAAGGATGACTGCCATGGCTTCCTCTGTGCGTATTCTAGCAGCAGCAAATGGTGTTTATAGCGTACAAGCATGACAAGACCAGGCCACGCACCAGCACGCTCTCGTTGCCTTCAGCATAAAATCCAAGAGAAGAGCCATGGTGTGCTGGCTCCTCAGTCCTGACGGACGTGGGGTTAGGGCTACCAGACACACTGCAGAATATATTAGCCATGCAAGGTAAACACAGCCGTAGGGATCAATTCTAGCAGAGCACTGTAGCTGAAGTTAAGGATTAGGCCCCATGCTGCTACACATCTATCAATTATTCAATGCTTCTTTCAGCTCACTATTATTAGTTGGTCACCTTAGCTCTCACTGAAAGGCCATATTCTGCAGTTTAGTCTATGCCAGCCGGCAAGTTTTTCGACACAACTTTGCCAACTATCATCTCTGTGTACTGGCTGCTTTTATTCTGGCTTTTATTGTTTATTCTGACTGCTTTTATTGTGGGCGCTTCATGGAGAAGAAATTGCAAAGGCTCACCACTTCTGGTTTATAAGAAGTGAAACGGTAGATTGCCATGACATTATGTTTGCATTTGAGACGTTCCAGGCAATAACACATGTAGTTGTACCTCAGAGCGTGTTCTTTGTGTTGAGAACAACCCAAAGCATCCTTACTGATTTTTGTTTTGAAGGAGACCACACGATAATTCTGAGATTGATACTATGCACCACTTTTTGCAATCTGATGCTCTTGTGTAGCAAATGAAGCTATTGCAGACACTCAGTGCTTGGACACACTTCAGTTTTCATCAACTGTATTAGAAACCTTTGATCAGTATTCAAGGAAAGGATTTGGTCTTAAATTCTTTTTTATAGCAATCTAGTTAATACTTCTTTTAATGAACCTTCTAAATCAGATTAATGGAGTATTTATAGTTGATGAGGTAGAAATCACATGCAACACCAACTATGCTTTTTAGCAAAATGAACAAATATTTGACTAACAACAGATAGCAAAGTATGGGCTAGGTTGTTGTCTAAATCAAAATACATCCAGGTGAATTACTAAGAGCAATAAATTGTCTATTACTTATAGGCTAAAAAGCTTAAGACTTTCATACCACACATTTATAGTGCTGTGCTATTATTTCAGGGTAGTGAATGATACATGGATGGTAAAAGCATTGACTAAAATAAACAAAAACAAGATTGAAATTCTTACCAGGAATTTTTTTGGCCCAACCAATCATGTGAACCAGCTCTTTGTCTGCCAGCTTTGTCAGCGACATCATCATAGAGGCCTCCGTGAATGGTTTGCTGGGACGACTCACCAATACATTGGGAGGCTCCGCTTCAAGCAGCGTTAAAACAAACTGCTCCGGACTGACTGTGCTGAGCAGGATCTCTTTTACACGAGTTGCCGTCTCATTGTATTTCTTAGCTTTGCCAATGCAATGCACCTGATCTTCTGAATTACGACGGCTACGCAGGATCCGATATCCACAACGTTCTCTTCTTGAGCCTGATACAAGAGGCACATGATTGCATTGAAGTATTTTTCTCGCAGTGTTGCATTACGTAAATCCAAATGTTTGGGGAGAAGGGAGAAAAGTCTTTAATATTGGATGTTCTAATATTGAACATCAAGTTTCAGAACTGCATTCAGCATTGACTTAACTTTGTTTCCACTGACTTCAGCTGAGGCTTTTGTTTATTCTACTAAACAAAAAATAACATTAAAAAATGTTTATTTTTGAACTTCAGTTAACTTACTTTAAAAGTCCATGGGAAAATTCCCATTGACATCAAAAAGAGATAAATCAGGTCTTTAAATGCAAATAAAGATAGCTGTTTGTAAATTCTGTTTTAGATGTAAACTGAGGGAAGAAAAGACTTCTGGAAGTCTGGGCCATGACACAGAGTAAATACCTCAGCCAGAAGCATTGCTGGGCCTCACTGCTAGCTGCGTGTTCAGCTAGGGACTTACTGAGATGCAACCCATTTTCTCCCTCCATCCCATTAAACCAGCAGGAGTTTGCCCAAAACAAATTTGGATATCTACAACTAGCAGGAGCAAGCCCCCTGTTTGAAGTTCTGCATGCAGAACGCTATTTCTGTTGCAAACAGCAGTCCTTTAAATACCTGGACTTAATGTATTGTTCATTCTGACAACACCAAACATTCTCCGATTCTCTGTCAGTGTTACTGGTGGGATCACTGTTATCTCTTCTTGCATAGTTGCCAGAAAGCGTCTAAAAGCATCTCCAAAAGCATGGTATAGGGATTTGCTGAAACATTCAGCCATGGCTTCTACGTCATTCACCCTTTCAGCATATTCTATAACAAGGACTATGTTTACTGATTAACAAATAATCCTTGGCAGTAACTAATGTGCAAGATTGTATCATATTAAAAATCAGGATATTTAAAAATATTAAGTTATTGAAGAGATCCTTAGACTACAATCCTCCAGCACTTAACATTTCTAATATCACAGCTGAATTGTCCTTTAAATATTTTAGAAGTTAATTGTGCCGGTCATCAACACTTTTACTGACATATGATACTCAAAGGTTGAATCTTCATAGATAGGAAAATGCCTGTGCTAACATAAATCTATACCAAACCAACATTTATTATTGCATTCACAGAGACCATGGAGTCTTAAAGCATAATAAGTGGTTTCATTTGGTTACAGTCCAACAACAAATTTGACAAAAGCATCCTTTCTGCTACTGCTACTATCTTGACATTACTAGATTTATGAAGTTGTTTTGGTGTGTTGCCTAAAATCTTCTTGCCGTGGTCACAGACTTTGGTTCTTCCTCATTAGGGTATGTGATTAAAGGCTTCAGAAAGTGCATGAAGACAAAGAAGCAAAGGAACTATGAAGATGGAAGAATCCCAAGAACCTAATCAGAGACAACAAGCACACTGACTAGGCTACTCTCAGTGCTATCAAAGGAGAACGATCAGCCTGTGGTCCAGGCATGACACCCAGCAGATAAGTCAACCAGATATGCTTTTCTGTTCGCTTGGAAGGACCAGGCATTCCAAGCCACCTGCTATAAAGACTGGAGGATCCGGGTGTCAGCTACCAGTAGTGCGATAGGTTTGGACCAGCTGCCAGAGACCTGTGTGTGTGTGTGTATGTATGTGACTGTTTGTGTACAAGGTACCTGGAAGAACAGAGGATCCAGGGGCCAGCTGCTGGATAACATTGATATTCTAAAGCCAGTTACTGTAGGGATCCATAGCACACGTGTGTTTCTGTGACCATTTGTTGGGGAGAAGGGCTGAGTACCAGCAACCGGGGTGAGGCTGCAGACCCAGAGGCCATCAGTTGGGGAGATATGGGGATCGACACGCCAACTCCTTGACAGACTAAATGTCTAAATCTAGCTACTGGAAGGATCCATATTGTATAAATGCATATATTTTTCACTGCTTGTGTTTGCATCAGTGCTGTATTTTCTCTCTGTGCTGATATGTGTGGCTGACTGTAGATACAGGTATTGTGTGTGCATGTGTCTAATAACAACACATGCTCAGACTTGCTACTGGACCTGAAGACATGGCAATGCAGCAGTTTCCCTTGTCAAGCTACCGGATTCAGCAATTCCTACCATTCTTCATCCATATCCACTGAAGCTATGTGGACCATGAGTTGCCTGAATTCCAGCCAGGCATTGCAATTCTGTCCTTGGGTTTCAGTTAGCAAAGAGGTCCAAACATAAACCACATTAAAAATAAAGGCAGTGGGGGTACAAAAAAATTAATTTCAGAAGCTGTTGGTAAGGCTTTGTCTTGGTAAATAAGATGTTGGCTGAATGCAGACTTTCAGTGGTGTAGGTTCCTCAGATGACATGGCTTTTCAGGTCATAGTCCTGTCTTGTCTTCAGCAGCTGTCAAGCACCATTTGAGTCAACTCATGAGAAGGGTGAGATGCAAAGGCCAGTTGGGTTCGACCTGAAGGCACTGAAAAGACTGGATAAGGACTAACAGAGTCTGCCAGGACTTTAAGGATGTGGAACTTTCAAGTGCACATTGCTATCATCCTCACTTGTTGCCTGTTCAGTAAACCACCTCAGATGTAAAAGAGAACGGGACGACCATTGAAGAAGTTCTCAATACTGGAGAATACCCTCTATCTGGAAACCCAAGAGACAGAAGACAAATAGGCGAAGCTGGTTCAACAAACAGTCCTCAAGCATGGAGGAATCCAAGTGGAACAAGGCATTTGGAACTGGAAGCATTATCAGCTAGAAGTCCAGCTTAAAGTCTGCACCATTTGGGGCAAGAATGGTTTTGGGTCCTTAAAAGGGATATGGGTAGGATGAAATGGGTTGAGTACTGCCAGGACATTTGCACAACTAATGGATTGAAGGAAAACAATCAGTGATTTGCAGAACCAAATGCTTAGCTGAATGACATCTAGCTAGAAGTTGCCAGAGCAGCTGAAAGATAACATACCAGCAGAGACAATCAGAGCTTGAGACATTATCTTACGGTAGATTCATGAAATCAGACTTGATGATGATACTCAAAAAAAAGTTACCTGCAGAACTACACAAGTCACAGAGCAACTTCTTCAACCATCTATCTGAGCAAATCCTTTTCTTCCTCAGAGAGTCAAAGGACAGCGAGGCATAGACTAATTTCTACAAAGACACTTGGATGATGTAGTGAACTCTGTGTTAAGCCTCATTTTCGATTAATGAGCAAAGGTCAAGAGGAAAATCTTAAAGTGCTTTGTCAGCTTCAGAAAAACATTAGAATGGCACAGTAGGCTGCAGCCTGTTCTGAAGTCATGTCATGCACAGAAAGTATGTAAATATTTTCCATCAAGGAAGACAAAGAGGAAAGGTCGACAGTGAACTAAGCAACTGGAACAAAAGTACAACTGGAGACCGATGAGGAAATGCCTAAGTATCAGTGTGCTGTACCTACAGAGAGATCCATGGCTCTGATTTTGATATGAATGTGCATGGTAGAGACCGTAACCATCAGGTGAGATCTGTACTAAAGCAAGAAGCAACACCTCACATTGTTTCCACTATTTAGAACGCTGAAGCACATTGAACATGGGCATCTTGAAGGACAGAACAAGAAAAATAGCACAGAGGGACTAAAAGCCATAGGCTGGGCAGAGGAGAAATTTTCCTGGGCTATCAAGAAATACCAACTACTCCAAGATATGCATAGTTTTTGTTCTCCAGTACCTGGTGGAGCTGTGAAGCCCCCAAAAAGAAGACACATGAACAGCAGACTTTAATTAAACACACGGAAATGTTGTTCAGTTAGGGACCATAACTAAAAAGATAAAGGCAGAAAAACTACTGGTTTAATAGGGAACTGGGGAGAGAAGGAGATGCCTGATGACACAATGAGGAAGAAATTCCAGCAGTTTGAACACACCTGCCAGAAGCAACATGTGGTCAAGCAAGCACTTGCAACCAGCTCATTGACCCTAGTTCAGTTCCTGGCACTGAAGTGAACCAAATGCATTCTTGTGGGACGCCACATCCTCTGCTCAGCCGTCCTCGGCTCTGTTACACTGTCACCCAGGCTTCTCTGTGGCACGGAAAACATCACGCCTTTGGTACCGAGATGCGAGTTATCCTTTCCAATTCACTGTTGTAAGGATTTTTAAATAACATTTTGTAGCCTATCCAGAATACAAACACACAGGTAAGTGACCAGGTACTTTAATGAAGATCAAAGAAATCAGTAAAATTTAAAAAAAAATATTAAAAAATAGCAGCCCAGCATCCTGTTCTAACTGATACAATCTTGTACAATTTTCATTTGTGCAGCTGCACTCCATGCTTCATCTTAAAATAATTCAGTCAGGTTGTGATACTTACTGACAGTATTAAAAGTCTCAATACTTGTGTAGCGTTCTTACTGGGAAACAGCAAGCCTCTTTAGGTTACTTTAGGTTATTTAACTAAATCAAGTTTCATATTTAACCAGTATTTCTTAAAAAAATAAAGCTCAATTTAAAACATTAGAACAGTTTCTATAATCGCATCTCCAGCGCAGAAAGCCAAACTAGGAGAGTTATGACATTTCTGCATAAAAAACCTGCTACTAAAAAAAATATATAAATGGTGACCAAAACAGGGAAAAAAAACAAACAAACAAACAAAAAACCAAACCAGATTCTGAATTAGTGTTTGTATTTTTTCATCACAATATATTGCCAAAGCAGGCGAAGGCTGACTCACTGAGCAGTGTGCATAAAACACAGCTTGTTGGTAATTAAGAGATACCATTTATTTCCACATTAAAATTTATTCTGCTTGTATTAAGAAAAAAAAAAAGAAAAAGAAAAAAAAACAGTGCTCTGTAAGATTACACAACTAAGAAAACAAGATTTAAGCTTGCTAGTCGATTGACCCATCAGTAAGTAGCAGCCTTTCCAATTAAAACAACACGTCTCAACAATGTAAAGGAACTTCTGTGCTTTCTATTCAAATCCAAAGTTTAGGCAGGACTGAGAAATTTTACCTGTATGTCTATTAGTATCCAACAGGCATGCATAAGTGTTGATAAAACTATGTATTATAAATAATTATTGACTAGCTTAATGTTTGGCTTAACTAGACACAGAGATGCAGATTAGTCTTTGTAAAGGTACAGCAATAAAATACTTAGAGCTTCCCAGACTAGGGACTATTTCCAACTTTACCACAAACTTCCTAACTATATTTAATAGCTAATATTCATTCATATAAAGGTAATTCAGGCAATTGGAGAAGTGCACAAGATGATCAAATCCCTATTCTTCCTATTTAGAGACATTCTTTGCTCAAGAAAATAGTTGTATTCAGCTGAGAATGCTGGACCACGGGCAAGACCTTGAGCTACAGCACCAGAGACCACATGGGTAAATGATCACAAGAATATAAGAAATAAGACATATTGAAAAAAAAAAAGTCATTAAAATGAGGCTGTTGTTCACTCACCCATGAACTAGCCGCAACAGGTATTTTTTGGCAGTGAAACACATTATTTTTAAAGCAAACGCTGCTTTACAAATTCTTTGAAAATTGCAAATGCCTCTGCTGTCTGATATGGTGGGCAGTTACATGGCATGTTGCTCTTAATACTGATTTTGGTCCCTGGCAACTGCTTCTGTAACTAACCAGTTCAGCAGCAACTGCAGCTTCGACCATTGAATATAGTATAACCAGTTTTTGTAAGTGTTTGACCTTAAAACTTGCTCAAGTATACATTAGGAAATCATTATCACTCTGGTCAACTTTGAAAACAAACGCAAATGTTCTGGTGAGTACGCCTGTATTCACAGGGCAGACCTACTGACAAAGAAGCTGCCATCTGCCATACACACATGAGAACATGAGATGAAATTACAGTAATTTCTACAATAGCCAAAATACAATTAATACATCTGATGTTCAGAGAATGCCACGAAACTTTTTTCCCCACTTACTCTCTATGTGAAAAGTGATTTACAGTATTTCAAAGTGCCATCCAGAAACTGCACACAGTGGCCGTGCACAGGAGAGAGCGCCAAATTCTGAACGATCTCAGCCCACACAGAAGTCTGGTTTTCTTTCTGCAAACTTGTCAAATGATGCCAGTATTCAAAGGCAGTATCTCTCCATCACTTTTTAGTATGGCCCCTCAGCCCCCTCACTTGGGGTGGGGAAGGGGCAGAAAGGAGCTTTATCTTTGGAACCTTTTCAACACGTTGAGAACTGGCACATGGGGACAAAGATACAGGAGTGGGGCGGTGGAGGGGAATATAAGGCAAATCTAGTCCAACAGGGAAATTGAAAAATCCTTATGGAAGAAGGTCTATCTGAGCCTCAGGAACCAAAAAAGAAAAGCACGACCATAGCCACTCTCAGAGTGGCTACACCTAAGCGATGAAGCAACTCCCCTCTTCTTTACTGCCTTTGCCAAACAGCCCAGTCCATTTCAGCTCCCCAGATAAACACCAGAAAGCTCCAAGAGATCAATTTTATCCAAATCTGTTTTATTCGAGTTTGCTGGGCAGAGTTAACTGCAGAATTTTTGTTTTCCTTGTTCCTGGTGACAGTGCTTTGCAATTATTTTTCTACCATTGCTAGTAGTCCTAGTGCCAAAATTTAGCAGTAGCTTTCTTGATTGGAACAGTAGGCAACACAAACTTCCTACAGAGAAATTTGCAGACGCAGTGTCTAAGACCCTCATTGTGCTTTTGGCAATGATCATATATTTTGTAAGAAAACCCATTATCACCTTAATACAAAGCACCCCCCAAGCTACCCTCCACTGAAATACCCATGGCTTGTTGCATTGACTTCTCAATGTTTATGAATGTGATGACATCCAAGAGAATTTCAGACCAGGGAACTCCAAAGCAACACTTTCCTACTGCTTCCTACAGTTTTATGGATGGCATGTACTGCCTAATCACATTTACACACAGAAACATATACTATATACACACACACACACATATGTGTATTTTTTCTCAAGGTGTCTCTTGATCATATGCAAAATGAGGATTTAAAGACTTGATGCAAACAGTGTAGAACTTTTACGAAGAGCTTTCATAAACTACAAAGTGGTAATTGAGGTTCTTTTATCACTTCTGCTGGACAACAAGTCTCCACTGAGCAAAAATGCACTTACAAACCATTCTATCCTATCCAATGTTCTAGCAGATGTGAACCAATGCTTTCACTAAGTGACCTGGGAAAGGAGCAGAGATGTGGAAAAGCCTTCGTTAAAAAGAAAACATACTCTTTTATGGATTCCTACAATAAAAAGCTAGTATTAAAGCACAGCTCTAACAAGAAAAAGTTTGAAAGATAATCACTCTGGTCTGCAGGGAATGGCATTTACATTTCATGCAAGAAATACAGTCTTAAAATCTGTCTGGTTTAAATGTCTGTCACCATGTGTCCATGCATCAGCATTACTCACAGGTGCCACTTAACTCATCAGGCAACTCAGACAATTCTGAGTAATTTCTATATTCCTTTTTCTGAAATTAAATTGTTAAGACTCTTAAATTAAATTTTTGAGAGTCTCAAGAGTCAGTATTGGGACCAGAGCTATTTAACATCTTTGTGGGTGACATGGACAGTGGGATGGAGTGCACCATCAGCAAGTTTGCCAATGACACCAAGCTGTGCAGGGGGGTCGACACACGGGAGGGAAGGGATGCCATCCAGAGGGACCTGCACAGGTGGACAGGTTTGAGGAGTGGGCCCGTGTGAAACTCATGAAATTCAACAAGGCCAAGTGCAAGGTCCTACACACGGGTCAGGGCAATCCCAAGCACAAATACAGGCTGGGTGGAGAATGGATCGAGAGCAGCCCTGAGGAGAAGGACTTGGAGGTATTGGTTGATGAGAAGCTCAACATGACCCAGCAATGTGCGCTTGCAGCGCAGGATAGAGTTGGGGTTATTCAGCCTGGAGAAGAGAAGGCTCCAGGAGACCTTAGAGCAGCCTTCCAATACCTAAAGGGGCTGACAAGAAAGCTGGGGAGGGACCTTTTACAAGAGCATGGAGTGATAGGACGTGGGGCAATGGCTTTAAACTGGAAGAGGGAAGACTTAGATTAGATATTAGGAAGAAATTCTTCATGGTGAGGGTGGTGAGGCAGTGGCACAGGTTGCCCAGAGAAGCTGTTGATGCCCCATCCCTGGAAGTGTTCAAGGCCAGGTTGGATGGGGCTTGGAGTAACCTGGTCTGGTGGCAGGTGTCCATGCCCATGGTAGCTAAGACCATATTAATGAAAAACACCAATAAAGTTGAGATGCATCATCAGCACAGAAGACAGGAGCTTCATACAGAAAGAACTAGCTGACTTGAGCAACAGAAACTAAATGTACTGCAGGAGTATAAAAGTAATACTAGGAACAATTGAAATTGCAGCTCTAACCTGGGACTTATCAGCTAGAAATGAACAGGAAGGCTGCAATCGTAACAGATCATAGAATGATTATGAACTGTCAGCGTGATGCAACCATGAAAAAAGGCAAAGAGGATCCTGGGCTGTACACAGAGAAAAGCTCCTGTAGAAACAGATATGTAATAATGCTACCGCAGGCAGGAGAGTTCACAGCAATACTGTCCATGACTCCGGTCATCCAAGTGCAAAATGGATTATTTCTGGCTGGAGCAGACTGAGGGACAAGCTACCCTGACAACTTCCAGATACTGTTTACTTTCTTATTTTGCAAGAGAAGGAGATTTCTTGGTTAATTTCTCCTAATAAAACAAAGGTGGTGAGGGGATATGATGTAGTTCATAAATACAACCAGACTATTAACTTTAAAGAGGAGCCTCTAAGTTACAACAATGTTGCCAGACCTCAAAGATCATTAAGTCCAACTGTCTACCAAACACCACTGTGCCCGCTAAACCATGTCTCAAAGCACTACATCTAAACGTTTTTTGAACACCTCCAGGGATGGTGACTCCACCACCTCCCTGGGGAGCCCATTCCAATGCCTAACGACTCTAACAGTGAAGAAGTTCTTCCTAATATCCAACCTGAACCTCCCCTGACGTAACTTGAGACCGTTTCCTCTTGTTCTATGGCTAGTTACTGGGGAGAAGAGACCAAACCGCACCTCACTACACCCTCCTTTCAGGTAATTGTAGAGAGCGATAAGGTCTCCCCTCAGCCTCCTTTTCTCCAGACTAAACAACCCCAGCTTCCTCAGCCGCTCCTTGTAAGACTTGTGCTCCAGGCCTTTGACCACCTTCATCGCTCTTCTCTGGACACGCTCCAGCAC
>NW_009598082.1:77671-79192 GCF_000690535.1 Cariama cristata | reverse complement strand
CAACCGGATTTAGCTCCATTCACTTCCACCCTCTGGGCACGGCCGACCATGACACCCAAATAATATGGATGGTGCTTACCATGGTTTGTATCAGATAGGTTTTACTTTACTGTACACTGGCAAATTCATAACTCTGATACGAATGTTTGCATCAAAGCACCATTAGTGCAGTTTTGATCAGTAACCAAGAAGTTTATCTGTAAGAAATATGTAGATGATCCATCTATAAAGATAAAATAAGAAAAGAGCTACAAAAGCAACGAAAAGCCATGAGAGACTGATTTACAAGAAGCAGGTAAAATAACTATAGCTGACTAGCTTTATTTACGTACATACACAGGCACAACAGACAGACACACACTCATGATATAAGCAATCTGTTTAGAGTGTTTCATTAAATTGCTTTATTGCCTGAGAAGGAATCTATCATTATCTCCTGATTCTCAAGTAGAAAGGCAGCTGAAGAGAGGATTCAAAAGCAATTTCAAATCTGCTTATAACACGATATTAGTATTCTACGACATAGCAGTGTAGGTAATGGCAAGAAAGTGAGCATGATACCAAGCAGAACCTGGAGAGAAATACATAAAAGTAGAACATAGACATCCATACAGAAATTTGGCGAGGATACTGATGTTAAACTTCAAATTCTTGCAAAAATTGGTATATTATCATTAAAGTAAAAAGCTGTTCCTAGTTTCTATCTTATCCAAGACAGAGAAGTCTCCAAGATAACATGTCCTTCCTCTTACTGGCTTAGTTTCAGACTATAGAAATTGTGTTGTTAAATTGTCTTCCAGCACAGTTGTAGCAATTCAGACAGCTTGCTCTAGATTTTTCTCACTTAATTTTAGGCAATAAATTTAGCACCTAAACTAGTATAGTTGCCATAGCCTTTCTCTATACTATGTGTTGTAGAATGAACATCCACATAGGAAAAATTCAGATGACAGGAACACAATCCTGTATTCCTTTGGAAGTTTTTTTTTCCTCTAACTGTGTTTTTTAAACCTGTAATTCAGTGAAGTAGATCTCACCTTTCAAAAGATCTTTATTTTTATTTAATGAAATCATAGTCAAACTATTGTGAGGTCGCAGACAGACTATGATCTTATGTCAGCAAAGTGCACTCATTAGATTAAATTCAAATAAAAATGTTTAATTTTCTGACTTTTTTACAAATGTTGAACAGAATGGACTAAGCAGTCAGAAAAAAGGTGCTGATCACACCTGATTTTCAATCAATTTTCATATACTCACTGACAGGTATGGAAAAAGTCTGATGCCGCTTCAAAAGAAAACCAAGCACTGAATGTAGCACCTAGTGCAACCACGGGCATGTTGGTGCTAATAGTACGCTGAACAGTCGTTCTTGGAATCAAATGTACTAATACAATTTTCCTTGCTGCATAGCTTTGTTTCCACCTAATACAACAGTCACTTCAATCAGTGACTGTAAGCATAATATCATGATTTGTTCAAAATGCACCCTGCTGGAAAGCCTAAACAGTTGCCAGAGAA
>NW_009598082.1:73195-77640 GCF_000690535.1 Cariama cristata | reverse complement strand
ATAGTGTGAACCAATTATTTGTGTTGTCTGGAAGTAATGAGGTTGTAGAATAAGGGAAAAAAACCAGAAGATTAAATGCCAAGTTTTTTAGTTTTATCATGCCGTCCTATTAGTTTCTAAGATTATGGGATTCACTGCACACACAGTATGCTAACATTTCATTTTTGGTTTTCTCTTAGAAATTTTCCAGAGTAATAGAGAACTATTTTATCAATAACGAATGTGTGTCACTATTATTTCTCAGAATAAGTGAAGTGATTAAGTAACTCTTTATCCAAACACTCCAAATGAAGAAAATGACTCTAACTTGTGTAATATATATTATCTTATATGCCAGACTACAAACAGGAGGTTCATAATTCATGTCCTATAAAATAAAAATATAAACTATTAGTAGTATAAGCTCAGCTGGATTTCCTTCCTCCACCTCTCCAATATCCAGTTAATGCCTTGCATAAACACATACTTACATAACTCACAAACACACATGAACACATGTATCAAATCATTGTCAGTCTACTATCACTGACATTACAAATTAATAATTATCTATTGCTGCTATATATATTTAGAGTGACATCCACAAAAGAAAGCGGCTGCCTATGGATCAGGTTAGATAACCTTTAATCAGCACTGATAAATTCACGTATGCAACTATTGATTTAAAATCCCACTGGTTTCACAACAAAGAGGTAAATATGAACAAAAGTATCTGTTTGTAACTGGACTCCTGATATCAGTGAGACTGTTGAGTAGTGTCCATGAATAAATATTGATAAATTCAGGGATATTTAAAAGTGTTTCACATAATAACACTTTTCTGGTCATTTCCTCTGATGTATTACTGTTTCACTTTTCCTCATGTGTTATAATCTGCTAATGGCAAACATCTGTAATTTATAAAATCTGGTCTATTAGTCCAATATATTTTACTTCTACTGTTATGCTTGGAAACTCTTTTATGAGAAAAGAGGAAACACACCTCTCATATAAAGCAGAGAATTTATTGTTAGCATAATTGAAATCTTAAGTGTCTATTCAAGAATCACTATAAGCCCGAATCTATTACAGAAAAAGCAAAAAAGATAATTAAAAATGAATACTTCTATAAAGAAAATATCAATAATGATAATGATAATGATAATAATAATAATAAAAAAAAAATAATACAGTTGAAACTGTTGTATAGACACTTCTCAGTTTCTACCCCTTTTCCTGGTCTTGGACGCATCATTCCCTTTCACCTCCGGTTCACAGGTCAGTGGCTCAGTCTGGTGCTGGAGGGATGTTATGATGAATTGTTCAGAGTCTTCACTGGGAGGAAGACGAAGTTTGTGTCAATGCTTTATTATTTCTCACTCTGTGATCCACTTGGGCAGATTTTTATAAGTTTGCTAACATATTTTTACACCTTTTCTCATTCTGCATTGTCCTGTAACTCCATGTATATATACAGTATATGGTGAAATTTGCAGATGTTGCATAATTCCTCTCTCTCTTTGTTATCCTTAAAACTAGCTTTGGCCAGCTCCAGGTCTGCATTTCTTTAACTGACCACTAGTGAGTTGTTTATAGCCATTGGGTCTCCGGTGCCAGCCTGTGCCCCATCCCTTCTCAGCCCAACCCTGCAGTCCTCTGTACTGCATCCTGCCTCTCTTCCTTTCAAGGTCTTTGCTGTTGTGCCACAACTGAATGTGTCTACATGACATCATTGTGTTAGAACCCAAAATATCTCATTCTCCACAAAATAATCACTTGTCAGTACAAACTCTATAAAAGTATGGTTGCACCATTGTCATAGTTCAACCCCAGTAAGCAGTGATAAGCAAAGGTAAACCAAGCTAGCCATAACAACCTGATCAGATGAAAAAAAGTCTGTTACAGCTGAACCAAGTAAAAACAAAGCTGCAGGTAGGGCAAGATAAGATCTGACAAGCAAATCTGACATGCAAATCTGACAAGCCTCTTGCAAGCCTCAAGCCTTGCAAACTCACTACAAAGCCTATGGCCTGTTACCAGCAATGGTAATAAAGTATTATAGGAGTACATGGTTACGCTTGATAATGTTCAAAATATTATTACTGAAAAATATCAATATGGGCTTGCCATATTCTATTATGTCTATCACTGAAGGTTCAGATCACGATAAAGGTAAAAAAAAATGCATGTGAACAGTTTTCTGACACAAATTTGTGAGGGCACTTAGGCACAAACTTTCCTCTGAGGCGGTAAGTTTGGCAGATAATGCAGGTTATTAGTGAACTTTGCCTTTGTCTCATACCCTTAAGACAGCTAAAAAAGTTCTCAGGAAAACCTGCCAATCAGTGAGAATAGTGCTGGACTAAGATTTAACAGTGTTTTTCCCTTTCAGGATTGTGAATAATGACCACTAGCTTCAAAGACACTGGAAACTAAAGTTTTCCTTATGATTTATGAGATTATTAGTATTTTCTAACACAGTTCCACAGTAGCTAGAATGTAGTGGGTAGACACCTTCCAAAGTGTTTTGCAGAAACATTAGAATTTATGTTACAAGAAAAAGAAAATCTTGCATTCTCTTTTTTCCACTGCAATGCCCCAAAGTGTTCCCTTTTGACAGTAACAGGCTGAACGCACGTCCCAGTCAGTTATCTGCTCTTTACTTCTATGGTGCTTTTCCTGTTGTCTAGGTACATATATGATATTCCAGGGCTGTGAGCCAAATTACACTTGGCAGAAAGCTATGCTTTGCCATGGCTCAATGAGTTTCCTATAACCAGGTAGAATAGCACATTAATTTTACTAAACACACCTCCTGTGTGATCTATGTATATGGTCCAATTTCTTGAACGTACCTTACTGAACATTTGCCAAAGTCTGTCAAGGAAAAGCTGAATTATGCTCTTAATTGTCTCTAATTGCACAAGACTAAAATAGCATTTATGTAAAACAAGCCTTTGATGAAACTGTGAATTACTGCTTTTCCATTGCTGGGTATCACTCTGGATTCATTTCCAAAGGCAACTGCCAGTGATAAGCTCCAAAAGCTAGCCACAGCTTTAATGCTTTGCAGAGAGCTAATATTACACAGATTGCAATGGTGCCTGAAGAAAGGGTCTGCCAGTCAATATGCCAGGGAATCTATATGTCTTTATAATCTGTTCCCAATTTAAAAAATGAATCAAATCATAACCACTCAGCTAGTCTTCCCTTGTAATAATGTAAACAGGAAAGTAGTTTTAAATACTTATCGTATTAAATACTCTATTAAATGATTTAGTAAGTTAAATAAAGCTGCCTACTCTTCCCTGATGATTGCTCTTTACATTTAGTAACAAAATATAATACAGTCAATCCATATTTACATGAAGATTGATATAGTTTAAATTAATGATGTGGCAGATTAAAGAACAGTGGATGAGCCATGAACCTGTGAATGGCTGCAATAAAATCTGTTAACAAGACGGCAAAATCTGCCCTGAATTTTGTAGTTGCCAGCACAGCACGGAAGAATCAAAACAGCTTTCTTTAGCCTCTGATCCACATGGTCTGTTATGCTTTTACTATGCCAAATGTAAAAGGTACCTTGCCACATAACGCCCGAGCCATGTAGGTAAAAGAAGTTGGATTCCTTTTATTAATTGCAAAATACAGATCTGAAAATGGTATACAGAACTGGACTTCTCAACTCATGCTCACCATCGCTCTTCATTCTATCACGTCATTAACTTAAAGCGTATCAGAAGTATTCAGACAGATTGTATTTGTTCTGACCTGTAGTACAAATAAAAGAAAATTCAGAGATAAAACTGCATTTTACCAAACAAATATCTTTTTCTTTCTCCTTTTTTTTCTCCTTTTTTTTCTTTTTTTTTTTTTTTTTTTTTGCTTATGTGGTTTTGGTTTAGGCTTATTTCTACTTCTAAGTCTAGATTTGAAAATAGTATAATCAGTCTTTACGATGTAATGGCTTTCAGAATTGACAGTAACAATGAAGAGCATATTCTGGTGCTAATGCATTTCTCTGATTTAAACACACAGATTTGATTATGGAAGAACTTTGGAATCTATTTCAAAGCCCATATGATTCACACTGCAAGCCAGGTAAGCATTTTCTCCAAAAAATGTAGTTTCTAAGATAGTTGTAACAGAAACTGATATCTGTTTGGACAAAAAAGCAGACAGGAAACTTAATGTGTACATACTGTCAACTTTTCTGAAAGGTTGTTTTTTATTTACGGAGCATATACAGCTAAAAATATTGTTTGCAACTGTATCTTTGTTTACATCCATATTGAAAACTGTGGTGCATAGTTCTCACAGGATTGTTCTCGGCTATTTTGTTAAATAACTCTATGAGTGACGGCAACATGTTTTATGTGTGAGAAGAATGAGCATCAGCTAATTTTACCAGGGCTGAGAAGTGCTGAGCCGAACTAGCTGAGCAGCATACCTCTATTTTCAGA
>NW_009598082.1:61728-73168 GCF_000690535.1 Cariama cristata | reverse complement strand
ATCAAACTGTGGCATTATTTAAACTTAACCTTCAGGAGTTTCAAGAAATCTTATTTTCTTTCTTTAAAATCCAGACATCCATATGGACTCATCATCTAGTCTTTCCTTACATATGAAGGTATATTCAGAGGATGATTCATCTTATCCTAAAATCAGTACTTTCAGGACAGTCTCATACTTTTAATTAACCTTGTATCTGTATATCAATTTTTTGTCCACTAAACATTGCTTTTATATCCAAAGTCAAGCAGAGACCTCAGATCTACTCAGACTTCTTTTCCCATCATTCTTCCAGCTGAAGACAGACACAGAGAAAGTTCCCTCCTCTGTTTTGAGGATCAATTATGAGCCAGATGCAGGCAGTTGACAGTCAGAAAAATGCTGATGGGTTTGATAGTTTCTGTTTTTACAAATATATTTGCCCCATCCCACTCATAGCTAAATGTCTGGAAGCCTCCACTTCATCTGTCTAATCGCATTGTTAGGTGTCCTGTAAATAATTCAAAAGCTATTTAATAAGGATCAAAAGGATAGGTCACAGCTGATCAACACTTTATATTGCACATGTAATACAAAGATGGATGGTGCCTTTGTTTCATCTGGGTGTGAAAAGTTTGATCACTTATTTCAGAAATTTGAGAGACCTTAGTCAGAAAATTCTCTCTCTGAGAGGCTGTTGTGTCATCTCGCTCATTAAATATTCAAATCTCTGTCTCTTAACAATACATTGAACCAGTTTTAGTTACACACACAAAAAAAAAATTACCAACAGGATATATTACATAGTACCTGTGAGAACTGTGACAGGGGTCTTTTGTTTTAAGCTGTACTTTCCTGAAATGCATCTCACAACTTCTTTTCTTTGCTTTTGTGCCCTCTCCATCCTTATTTTCTGTACAGCTTTACAGACAAGTAACCGAACTAAAAAAAAAAATCGCTTTTTTCAAGCTTTCTCTTGGAAAAGTGGTTATGAGCCCATCTGTATCACTACTTCGTGCTTACTACAAAGGTAGCTGTAACTGGCTTTGTGGTTTGGTATTTCTCATCAAAGTTATTGATATTTCTGTTCTTAGATTTATTACAAATTCTTGTAGCTCACTTTCTTGCTTCACTGTGATGTTTTTAAAACTTGGCTACCTCTGTACAACTTAAGTACTCTTCTATCAATGATAATTAGTCATCTGAAGCATAAACAATCCTCCACTCGAGGTTAAACGGATGTCAACATGTTGTGTTGGCTGGAGCCTTACTTACGTTTCTCTTCACTTATGTTAAAAGACCAATCCTTCCAACATGCTCTGGGATAGTCTATGCAGACCTCCACATCCTCACCTCTTTTGTTTTATTCAGGCTCAGTCTTCCAGAGAGCATTTTATTGCTAAATAGAAAGTTTTAACTTGGCTTCCCCTATTTTAAAATTTACATGTATTTGCCTTCCTGGAGGTCTACAATATTTCACCTGACTCAAAGGACTCCTGGCAGACTGCTTCAATGTCATTTTTGTGTTTAACACATGACTTGGCTGCAACTTCTGTTTGCACAGTTGAGATGAGACTTTAAACACTTTGAGGTTAAAGGATCTCTCAATAGTGGGTGGGCATATTGTGTAATTCTCTTTTACAGCAGTTGTATTATCATATCTGAATTTTACTTAGTCTGCATTAAAAGATGCTTCTATCCATGATAGGTTTTAAGTTTTCTGGGTGGGAAGTTGATTAAATAAATCATAGAAGTAAACTAGATTTATAAGAAGCCTTTTCCTACTATAAGATCACAAGATGTCTAGAAGCTTGATAAATTACATGGAAACTGTTAACGCTTTAGAGACATGGCTTTTGGTTGATTGTTTTTTTTTTCCACCACTACAGCTGGTCATGGATACTACAATGAAGTCAAATAATAATATTTACTCAAATGCAATAAAATTTAGCCTTAGAAACCATAAAATAGATCTGTTATGTCTGAGATAGATACACTTCACCAAAAATAAGATTAAATGGAACAAAAGTGGCATATTTATTCCTAGTACTGACCTGTACTTGGTTAATTTTCAGACACTGAGCTTTATTCATATGTGCACCTACAGTACTTTACATGATTTGAGCCTGGTAAAGAAGCTTTTATACTGTAGCCAGTTTATACAATCGCCTCAGTCTAAATAAATATCCAATCCATATTTTTAAATCATGTCCATTAAATAAAATCAGATATTGCAAAATGAAAACTCTTTGACTTTATTAAAAACATGCATGTCTACTAAATATAGAGGAGGTTAATGGAATCTGGTTGTGTGGCTACTCAGAAATAAAATAAAGCTACTGGAAGCTGAAGAAGTAAACCTTATAGGGAGGGTAGTTATTGACTAAAACATGATACAAGATTCTGAAGACATCATATAAAATTTCTCCTTAAGCAAAAAAATAAAAGATAGAACATAACAAAAAAATTACAATTCTGAATGCCTCAGTACAGATAGCTGTCAACAAAAGTCCAATGTATGAATTGAAATGATACTCTGCTATAAATCTTAAAGTTGAAATTTGACATCATATTAAAGTTCTGCTGAGAAGTTATTGATAAAAGGTAAAGAGCTGACCAGCAGACGTAGAGACTGCAAACATGACTATTTTGTCTTGTAGACAATCAGAAGCCCAGAAGTAGAAAGTGTGATAGATTGTTTTACTAACATCTAGGACTCGACAGAATTTAATTTAAAGTTTATTAGTCCTTTATAAACTGAACTTTATTATAAACAGTGACCAAATAACCATAGCAATTAAACAACAGGTGGCTAGCCCTACTCACAGGTCACAAAATCTTCACAAGTCTTTGTTTTGCTGTGCTCACGAGAGGGAAGTAAACATCTGGAATCCTCAAACTAAAGCGAACATTTACGATCATGAATCACAGCTCAGCAAGCAATAAGAGTATGAAATAAATTCTAGTCTTCATTCTGCCGTCCTTGTTATTTTTAAAGACTAAACTTTTACTTGAAATAAGAAGATCAGAGACTTCTAACAGGAGATGCGAGTTAGGAATATATAAACAGCTTGGGATAGTGGACCTTACTAGTCCCATTAAGAACTCCACTGACAGAGGCATATGCCATTCTTAATGATTTCTATAAATACTCATCAACATTGCTATACAGTCACATTATCAGTCACATGTTCCACTCCACTGCAGCTTTTTGGATTTTTAATTTTTTTAATTTTATTTTCCAGACAAATCTGCTCTGTGCCCGAGACAGTGACACCATAATTTCTACAGCATTATGATTTTAAAAAGGACTGGATCTACTTAGAGAATGGTGTTCTAATGCTGAAGAATGGAAGGCAATAAGCACTTTTTTTCTCGCAATCTGCGAATGTCATTGTGCAACCACAAAGCTATCAATATTATTACTTAAATGTGACAAGATAGAAAAGAGAAGAGAAGAGAAGAGAAGAGAAGAGAAGAGAAGAGAAGAGAAAAGAGAAAAGAAGAAAATATATTATCGCACCAGAAGACCGAAATTATCTGTCTATACCACAGATTTCACTGAAGTAATGAAGTATCCAAGCTAATTTTAGATGATCACAAACAGTGATAAAAAGAGGGTTTCATATAGGTCAGTTTTTATTTCCACTACTGCAGGACTGTAGCTGACTCTCCATGGCAGGATATGTTTTATCTAATGGCAGATATCTACAGATCAGCTTCTTCTCCAGGCTTCCTTACTAATCTTTTTGTCTACTAAGAATAATGAGAGTAGTCAGATCTATCTTAATGGAGTTGTCTA
The DNA here is from genome assembly GCF_000690535.1 of Cariama cristata. NCBI lineage: Eukaryota > Metazoa > Chordata > Aves > Cariamiformes > Cariamidae > Cariama > Cariama cristata. The sequence goes on along the minus strand of NW_009598082.1, from coordinate 69,387 downwards.
AAAGAAGTCTTTCTAGAGTACAATTTGTCTAATATATTTCCCTCCCTTACTCTAAACCGGACCTGGGAGGACAGGCTTAGGTGTAGAGTTCTAGACTGTAACCAAATTCAGTGAATTAAATTCTACCTCAAGGGTTAATTACACGCGTGAGGTTTGAAGTTCAGCATGGTCAGTTAAAAGATAACCGTTGACTTGAATTACCTTGGGTAGACAGTGTGGCATTGATGAGATAAAATTGCATATAAACCCAACACTCTAAATATTTAACTTTTGCATAAAACCTATAAGATACATTTTAGTATTTAGCATTTACAATGGTCATTTACTTTCTGATCTGAAAATTTGTTAGAAAGACCACACTAAGACAGTTTACCTTCCATCTGAATAACTCCTTGTACTGAACTTTTTTCTTGCTCAGTTTCATGCTCAGAACTTTACTTGTTTTTGTAGAATCTCAGAAATGCATTGTTCTTGCCAGTTCTTCATTCCAGGGGCAGGATTTTTGTGCAATTCAAGTCTCTCAATATAGAGCTCTGAAGCAATTTGTTTCTATCAACCTGTGAACTCTCTCTCCTTTGAAGTTTAGGCTCACAGCAGGTTCCAAGCATTCTCAGAGTGCTAAGACAGGTTGTAGAATGCCATAGCTTGATAACATATTAAATATGGATCTGGAGAGGAGACAGAGAGGAGCAGAGGAGCTGGAAATGGGCATGAGCTTCCTATTCTGGTAGCAAAATTGTTAAATCAATTCATCTTTATTGTATCATTGTTCAGTTTAGGCAAATGCAAAATGGGACAGAAAAGGAAGGAGATGTAATGGTAGGTTAAATGTTTATATGAGCTAAGAAATTATTCTTGCCCTAAGTACTGGCAGCAGCTCAGCACTTCCAGGACAGAAATACAGAGTCTCCTTGTGGAGCCAGTATTTACCAACACATCATATACAGGTCTTGTTGGAACTAAGTTAGATACAAGACAGATGAGCACCAAGGCAGAAACACCAAACAAAAATGTTTGTTTTGAAAGATAAGAAAAAATTAGAATCAGAATGTGCTTGGACATTTTCTATAAAAGTATTCTTGATGTATATTACATTGAACTGTCAAACAAGAGTGAGTTACAGCAGCAGCAAGTATCACTTCAAAACTTGGTATATGGTAAACCAGGTTTTCTTTTATGGAATTAAACCAAAAATCACAACCAGCAATTAGAACAAAAATCATAAGGAGTAATCAAAAGAGTTTTGACTACTTATGCACAAAATATCGATGAATTTATTCCACATCAACTACATTGATGTTTGTGTCTTATCCTATGGGATGATGTTTTCAGTTATAAGCCTTTACTAACACAATCTAAATTAAACAACAACAACAACAACAAAAAGAGGAGTTTTATATAAGCAACACTAAATCACAGAAAATCACAAAAAAATTAGACTGGAAGGGACTTCTGTTTGTCACCTAGTCTAGGCCCCTACTCAGAGTAGGACCAACTTCTGAGTTAGAACATGTTGCTTGGGTACAGTTTGATTTTGAAGAAATCCAAGGATGGAGATTCCTCAACCTCTCTGAGCAACTTGTTTCCTTTCTTAAATAGGTGTATAGTATATTCTTTATTCCCTATAGCTAGTCAGCATTCCAATTGTTGCAACCTGACACAGCTGTTTTTGCCTTCTTGCTCTGAGAAGGTTTTAGCTTCTCTATAAAAACCCTTTAGGTTTGAAAACTGCAGACAGGTCTCCTGTTAGTACTCAACCCCAGACTGAAGAAATGCAGATCTCCCAACCTCTCACTATATGGCAGTTCCCTGAACATCTCCGTGGCCTTCCACTGGACTCTCCAGCTTGTCAATCTTTCTCTTACTTGGTGACTCAAAATGGAACACAATATTCCAGGTGAAACCTGATGAGTTCTGAGAGGAAAGTAATACCTGCCCCTGGTTATGCTTGTCCTGATGCAGTCCAGCATCCAATTAGCCATTACTGACACAAGGACACTGCAAATTTGTCTTCAAACCACATACATCGTTTTCAGCAAAGCTGGTATATAGCCACTCAATTCATAGTCTCCAGTGATGCATCCCAGATGCAAGACTTTGCATATGTCTTTACTGAAACTTGTGAGGCTCCTTTTGACTCATTCCTCCAGCTCACTAAGGTCCTTTTGAGCAGCAGCTCTGTCTTTCAACATAATGACTGCTCCTGCCATTTGATGTCATCTGCAAAGCTGATGAGTGTGTTTTCCTTCCCATCATCTGGAACATCAGTGAAGGTTTTAAACAGAATTGTGCTCAGTATTGACCCCTGAGAAAGGCCACCAGTTAGGAACTAAACAATTGACCACCACTCTTGGAGCCCAGCAGTTCATCTAGTTTTCCCCACACCTTGTAGTCCACCTGTACAGTTCATATTTCCCCAGTTTGGCTACAAGGATTTAGTGAGATATTATACTGAAAGCCCTGATAGAGTCAGAGTACCTCATACCCACTGCTTAGCAAGACACTTCATTGAAAATATCAGTCATGATCGCGCACAATCACCAGGTAAAGCCCTGCTGGCCAAGTCACCTTCATGTCCTGCAAGTGCATGAAACTGGCCCTCATAAGGACTTGCACCACAATTTTCCCAGGGACTAACTTGAGACTGAGCAGTCAATGGTTTCCTGGACTTTTCTTGTCCTTCCTGAACCGGAGCATTACATTTTCTTTTTCTGTGACAGTGACCTTTGAAAGCAAGTCATCTGCATCATCTAGCTATGGGACCACATGGTCTTCCCTTTGCAGCTGATGTTAAGCTCTTATTTTACGTTTAAAATCCTTCACCAGTTCCAAACCAAGCCACACCAAAGTTTGGTCTTCCTAATTCCATCCCTATGTGCCTGTGTGATTCTTTTAAATTCCTTCTGGGCAGACCCTCCTTGCTTCTGCCCTCTCTGCATTTTCTTTTTGTACTTCCTCTGGGATTCCTCATTCAACTAAGCTGGCATCCCACTATTCTTCACAGAGAGTTTCTCATAAGTAACAGTTTTATATTACAATGGGCTGTTTTTTCACAGCTTTTTGTCACAGAGGCAGATGCTGACATCATTTAATCTGCTTAACTCCACTGAGCTCAGTGAAGGTACTTCAGTTTGTACCAATTCTGAATCTGGGTCATTCACAGAGTTTTAATCAATTATGATTTACAGTGATGAAATGGTATTGTTCACAACACACTGTGAAAAATTTATTTACAATGTTTTTTACACGGTACTTTGGCATAAGTGTTGATACACTGAAGCACTAAAGAAAGAATACCTGATTCTGTGAGATACATGATTGCATTTTGCAATGTATTCCCTAGACTGCATTTTTGTGTGTGTGTTAGAACACTATTGCATTGCTATGGAATAAAAGTATAATTTTGAGAATATTTACTTCTATTCTAGTTTGAAATTTAATGTTTAGTTTATTTTATATTCATGGTGTACCTGTAAAATCTATCCATAATATGTATACACATGCTACCTCCTTCTTGGTCAATAACAGGGGTCTACATATGTCTATAGGCACAAATACAAAATTGTCTTCTCTATATGCTCAGGAAATGAAAAAGAAGATATAGTTACATATAGTGCACAATATTTTTTTCAGTCTATGGCATAATCTTGTATTACTGGAACTGTGGTTTTTCACACACACAGTTCTTCATTTGAACGACACAATAATGGTTTGCAGAATTTTGCAATTATAAATTTAAATATCCAATTGCATATAATGCATATTTATATATAAGAAAAAAATTCAGTGACTCTCCTTATTATGTCGCTCTCTTTAGCTATAAATTTGGTTCTGTTCCTTATAAAAACATGGAAATACAGAACTTGAGGAGATCATATCCATACTCACCAGGTCTAATTGCAATCTTACATCATACTAATTTTACTGCTGTAGTTCTAGTATGTGCTGCTTAAACCACAACATAGTGTTATTTTCCACTTATTAGTTGATATTAGAACATTGATTGTGATGACAGCAAAGGCAGCCTTGTGTCTGATGGGATCAGGTTAAATATCAACACTCAGATCTACGGCTCTAGTTGTGAGAGAATACTGAGATTCTGTTTCACTGTTCAGTGCAATTAAAATCTTCATGCACCTGGCAGATTAAATAACTGTACATTTTTTCTGAGCCAGATTTTTAATTAATTATGAGGTAGGATAAAAAAAGGTCTGATTTAAACAACATTTAATGTAACTTCAATGTGCAACTTTGAATAATTTTAGTTTCACAGATTTTTAGACAATGATTTATTGTTATAATTAGATACACAATGGAAAGATTAAAGAAAAAAAAAATTATTATTCAGTTCACCCTACTAAATTAAGCTGTACAGATTTTTAAGAACGATAGAGTCTGTATCTGGCTCTTTATAAAACACAAGAGAGTTTCCTGAATTGCCTCCAGAAGTAGTGTATTTCAGCTTACTGAAGCGGGCCAGTCCTAATATCCAAATATGACTCTCCCAAACAGGGATTCTGTGCAGCACCAGTAGCCTGTTCGTTAGCACAAATCTCTTTCACAATAACTGTGGCTGCACCTGTGGAAAAAAAGTCAATTTATGATTATCATCCTGATTATACAGATTGGGAGACAGGACAACACAAAACACAGAAGAAACCTGACAAAAATAAATAGATTGGTGAATAAATAAATAAATAAGCCTTTGCAGCTTCTCAGCAGTCCTGAAAGGAGAACAGTTGTTTATCTCCTGCCTGTTGTGCTCCCAGGTGTACTTTTATGTATTTCTCCAAACACATCACATCTCCTGCAATGACAGTGGGAAACAACACCTCCCCACGCAGCACGAGCCTGCCGGTCTCCCTGGGGGGAGATTCTGCGTGTCAGCTGGGGAGCCTGCTCAGCCTCAGCCCAAGGCTGAGCACAGAGCTTTCTGTGACACACAATTCGAACAAGACTAATGTTGCCAGAGCTTTGGCAGCTCGACCTTAACACTGTAACCTGTGAGCCTCCGCTCCTCATCAAAAAGGACCCCAAAGTGCCCTAAATTCTCCAACAATTGCACTGTGTTCCAGATCCATTTAACTAGTTTAAAGCGATCCCCATGTAGAAATATGCTCCATTAAATTAATGGATGATTTGCTCCTAATTATATATATAACTATATACTCAGCATTAATAATCTGTAAAAATATATCAGAAATTTACATGTTCACTAGCAGGCAATTAGAGTTGGGGTATTGTAAAAATACATAAATAATTTTATTAATTCCTGATGTTTGGCTTTGATATTGCTATTTACAGTGCTTGCCTCGGTCATTAAGAACTGTCTTCTTTTATAGCTTGGGGGAGTGTGTGTGTGTGGAAATAATCACCTTATAGCTAAGGCATTTTTATGAACTAGATGGGAACATAATGTATTATTCCTGGAAAAATGCCTTGGGAAGAGCCTAAAAGAAAATTAATTAGTGACTTGACCCAAAGACTATTAAGTCAAAGAAGGTGATTGCACAAATTTAGTGTTCTTATAGATGGTATACAAGAATATTGTGCTTAATTTGTGAACTATCATTTCCTCTTGCTTTCCCATCAACGCAAAAGCCTTTGGGGTTTCTGGAGCTATAAGTCAACTACTGTCACTGCTTAATTTTACATAAAGGCGTAGTAAGTGAACCTATGTCCACTAACATCATTGGAATCACCCCACTTGGCTTCAGCAGTGTTTGCCATTTCAGCCAAGATGCAAACTTAGTTTTCTTCTTTGAAGTAAGTAGAGTTAAAGACGTTTATACTAACTAAAAACCTGACATTGCTATCAACAGGTACAGCTTATCTGTGAATAGATGGTACACAGAAATGTATCTACATAGAGGAAAATTAATTTTCTACTTTACTAACAAAATTTAAGAGAAAAGGATGTTTTGTCAAGCTAACCAAGAAGATCTGGTGTGAAATATCAAAAGTTTTTTGAGGGGGGAGGGGAGTGGGTTTTGTTGCTTTTTTTTTTCATACTAAGTGTTACTTCGCACAATAGGAAAACTTTGCACAACCATTTTGACAAGGACTTTGAGCATGTATATCTTTCAGCTGCAAGTTAGCACAATTTATATCCTCTAATTATTTCCACGGTTTGCAAATGACCCCTTTGTTTGTGCTAGGATCCGTCTGTCAAATACATAGATCATCAGTGGGTGCCAAACCGACGTCCTTGCAAAAGTATCAAGATCACAATTTAAATATTTAGACTCAATCTTTGGTAATAATTTAATTATATCCATATTTTTTAGGCATCTAGAGCTAGCACTTTCTTTTGAATAGGAATTGTATTGGACTTTGAGGAAAGCTAAATATTATTATACATTTGAAATACAGAGTATTCTCCTCCTTGCATCTAAGTATTATGAGTCAGATCCTACGTGAATGATCATACTTCTTTTATTTGCACTTCTATTAAACTGAAATGATTGCACTAACATGTACCGTATGGTCCTTTCTTCTACAAAGACAGATACAGACATACTTTATTTTACACGGCTTAAATGTGTATCATTAGAATCAGCTGGACTATTTACATGGCATAACATTAGATAAACATATAATTCTTTGCTGGGCTGAGGCCTAACCATATACATAAGTCTCTAATTCATCACAGCTTTATAAAGTTCCACCTACTTTAACTGAGTTACTTGTAACACTTCAATTATAAAAAGAGACAGAAAGCAAAGAAGAAAGGGATAATCCTTCAGACTTAGGCGGATGCTTGTCAGGGGCAAATTTACAACAAACAGTTAATAACTGGCAAAATTATAATAGGATGACAAAAAGCCCCATACCTTCAAGCATTAGGCAATGTTAAATGGATTTTTCTGCTGCCATAATGATAATTAGTATGTAGAACAGGTTATGCAAAAATCAGTAAGATTAATGATATGTTATTCCCTCTCTTTCACAGTTGCAGGAATACATTTGGTATTAATGATAATATATTTAATTTAATTGATTAATTTGGAGTCAGTGCAGAAGTTATGGACATTTAGGAGATGATCAGTTTGTAATTCCATATGTTTAATATTAAAATAAAGTGCCTGACACCGGTACTCTGGTAGATGTCACTTCACACTGAATTAAAATTTCTTCAGACCTGAAGAATCAAAGAATTCAAAATTATTCTGCTATATAGTCACACTCACAGATATAATTAAAGGTCTGTCAGCACTTTCATTACATAAAGCCATTTTAAAGCAGTTTATAAGTTAGCCATGACATTTTGCTTAAAGCTGGAAATGGGCTGTGAGTTTCCTGCCCAGGAGTGAATTTTTGTTTCTTATGAACGTAATTGGAATCAGATTATTTTCCTGTCTTTCCTATCCATGACAAAAGAACTAAAGAACATTGTCTGGTTTTTATGTTCCTCCCACAAATACAAAATAGCTCTGTACTTCAATTTAGCACCTTGCAAATAATTAGGCTCCATCAGTATACAGGCAAGTAAAACAGATCCAGGACACAGGCTAGACCATGGGCCCATCGACATGTGTACTGTTTAATACACAGCCCTGATATGGTTTTTGCCCACCCTAGGTAGATCTTTCGCAGTGTTCAGAGACACCTCGGGGAATACCACAAGCTAAGGGCAGTTTGGATGTAGCCATGCAGTTT
>NW_009598082.1:49952-61697 GCF_000690535.1 Cariama cristata | reverse complement strand
CGATGTATCCATACCTTTTTGTGATAAATAGTTTAGTCATAACTCAGATGTAAACTGTGAGAAGACATTTGGCCTTAGGGCCAGAGAAGAACCCCATTTTATTTGCCATTTTTTATAGATGGCAAGTGGATGAGCCTGTTTTATTTGCCAGAATAGACCTACTGTTAGTATACTTTGCAGAGAGAGACTGGTCAAAGATGTTTCCAATTTGGCATATGCTCACCATGTTAGCTGGTACATAGTGGTCTAGGACTATTTTAAGATACCAGTTTGGTCTGAACTTAATTCTTGATAAGAAGAAATAAATTTCCATGGGTGGTTCAAAACACAGAATAAAAATGCTCAGCTGTTAATACCAGTATTTATCCAAAATGCATTATTAGTTGAACAGAGCTTCAAGAAAATTAAAATGTGAGATTATGACAGAATTATTTCAAGAAGGACAGTTTACAGATATGCTGCTTAATTGACTTTTGTAAGCTTTGGAGGCCAGAGGCAAGATGAATGTATGCACAGTCACTGCCAAGCAATCCTTTGAAAGGAAAGTGCTTGCTCATTCCCAAGAGAAATCGTGATATTGCTGAAGAGGTTAAAGGAGCTCAGCATGCCCATCCTCTATTCAAACAAAGCTTTTCCAGTATATGGAGTATTTCCAGCACTTCTTTCATTACCTTGAACAGCATCCCAAGTGGAGTCACAAGTTGTTCTCATGTCTGAAAGATAAGCAGTACAGACTTTATTTATTTATGAGCAAGTGTCATCATAAATCAGGAAAGATGACTGAAACACTTACTTTAATTTCATTAGTAGTCAGAGTAATTTTTTAATCATAAAACTCACAAAGAATTAAATCCTTAGTGAGAAGATTAGTGTAGTCTGATCCACCTCTACCTCTGTGTAAGAAGCTAATTAGGAGTTCTCCAAGAGGAACTGTTTTGGGAAGGTCAACACCACATGCTTAAAAAAGACATTCAGAAAGCAAACAATAGCAGGTGATTGATCTGTCTTATAAACATACCAGTAACACCGTAATACAACTTTCACACCTAGAAAATAATAATTAAAACTGATATAATGCCACCAGTTCATCTAGATAGAAGGAAGTGATCTACTTGCACTCCAAAGCAATATCCATAAATATATTCAGTAGCTGAAGAAAGGAGAACCCCAGACACAGAATTGACATTGTTGTTATCAGAAAAAAATAAGGGAAAAGAATAGACCATGCTCCTTCTGCAAAAAATAAGGATAGGCACTTGCTTATAAAATTTGGAGCAACATAATAAAACAAAAACAAACAAATAAACAAAAATGCAAGTAAAGAAAGAGCAAAACACATGACCAAGGATCACTTGATTCCACAGATGCTTTACATCCAAGGCACATCATAGATATAATTCTCCATTGTAGTATGCTTTGCTAGTGAAGCTAACTAAACAATTAAAGAAATATGAGGATTTGACTTGAGACTGTCACTCAAGTTAATGGAAACCCCAGATCTAGTGAATTATAGACTCTGCCTGCTATGATTGACTCTCAGTATATTGGAAGTAAATATAATCTCTGAAGTAAACATAGTCTCTGTGTTTTATGCAGATAAGCCATGTGTTTTTCTTCCACTTTTTCCAATTTTCACCAGAATACTTAATGCAAAATGCAATGTTGATGTTTGTCCGATGTTCAAACTGATTGACACAACATAGGAAATTTCTGAAAAGAAAGTGGATTATTGTCTACATCTTTTGAAATAACAGGTACTTTTGCAGTGGTAAAATACATTGTGATGCTGTCACTGCCTCAGACTTCTGAAGCCCTCTGGTGAGGAACAGCAAGGCTGTCATAGTCCAAGGAGACTGTAATCTAATGATACCTCAATAAAAGATATTATGAATAAATAGATAAATAAAAAGTGCAGTTATTAAAAGTTGTTTTGATATATCTTGTACAGAGCCAAAAAGTAAGCAGAACACAAGACGCAAGGAGCCATTGAAATGGGAAAAGGCCTATTTTGATCGTTTGAACACCGTAGCATTGTATGCCAGTTCATGTAAAGAAAAGCATGTTTACCCTACACTAACTGCTAAATATTGTTTCAGATCTTGACTAGTTATTTACTCCTTCCCCTGTTTAAGGGTGAAATTTAGCAGTAAGCCTGTAAGTTTTTCCAAGTAATAAAGAAAGTGATTTTTTCCCGTTTAATAGTTTTTGAACAGCCTCTTGTGACCTACACAAACATTAAACAGTCCAGTAAAACCTTTTGTGATTTCAAGATCGTTTTCTTTTACCCTGGTCTAAAATCTGCACAGATTTTGTTTTACAGTACACTACCTAGATACAAGATAAAGCATGGAAACAGGGATATTTTTTCACCACATACTTTGTGTGTATAAAGGGGTCTGGAAATATCTTGTAACTCAAAACATGAATCAGGTGGCTTTATCTGCAATTATTCACTATACTTTTCATATTTCATTGTTATCTGAACTAGTCTGAAACCTAACTGAAAGGAATCTGGCCTCCATTTTTTACCATACTATTTGAATACTCATTTCATTCATGCTCTGCATTTTGATTTAGAACTCAGTCAGAAGGGCTTTTTGTTCTTAAAATGTGTGTTTGCCACTATTGAATTCCTCAAGTTGCACTTCCAGAATGAGAAAAAAAATCACCAAGGATGTCTGAGATCTGTTCCTGGGACTAATTAGGAATGCAAAGGATCCACGCAAATTGGCTTTTAGACTTTGGAAAAAAGTTGACATCAGAGGAAGATTAAGCATAGCACAGCTTCACCCTCTCATGGCCCAGCACTTCTAGAAAACTTCCCAACTGATAGTAGAGACAAAGTGGAGAACAGAGATATGGCTGATGCCAATGGAAACAATTTTATTTCTTAATTTACTCTAATAAGGAGTTAGCGAGGGACTGTTCTGCACATGGGCAGCTATTTTAAGCTCAGTTCATTGTGCTCATTGAGGAACAGAGAATAGAGAACATGAAGAAAAAAGTGCATGAAAAGCATAATAATTTTCATTGAATTTTTAATCTTTTTGTCTAAAATCATGTATTTTAAATATTACAGATAAAAGAGGAACATAATTGACTCCAGGAATTGCTCTTGATATTTTTGACTCCACTCTTTGGAAGTTAAAAATGGTGAGGGCTGTAAGACAGAGTCTCAGCCAGCATATATTAAAGTCAACAGAGTAAAGCTTACTGACTAAGGGATCATTTACTTCCCCATTAAGTTTATTATGAGTCTGTCAGTTTAATGAATTTTTGATGGGCTTTTAGGCACTGTCCAAGGTAACTTATTGTGTCATACATGCACTGCCATTGTACTGTGAAAGCAGTAGATACTTTAAAATGTGCAGATTTTGATTCTCAAACAAGTTGTTCTGAAAACTGCCTTTGGGAATATATTTTTTACTACTTCACCAGTTCTAGTATTCTAAGAATGTTAAACAGTACTTTAATAATTAATTTTATAATGCAGTTTATAGATAATAAACTTTCAGGCTCTTGGAAAGATGTATCATATGAAAAAGCTCAGTAAAATGAAAAGGCATATTTTGACTCTGTCACAACACCCCTGTGACACAGAGATTGGACAGTGTTTTCCTTTTAAGTCTGTATAACATTATCCTAGATATGGTAATACGAAAACTACTCTCTTAAATAAAATGAAACTTCAGCTTAAGTTTCATGACAATATATTCCAAAATAAATTAGCTGTATTGCATATTCTTTCTCGAAATAAAGTAGATCAAGCTATTATAAAAGTAATACCCCTTTATTACTGTTAATAATCAATGATTGTCTTCTCCAGTTCTTCGCCAGTTTAATGCTATTTTCTCATTTTCAGGCCAACAGGCTGATTGGCAAGCAAACCACACAGCTGCAAGACCTGCTAACTTCAGCTTAAACTCTGAGTATTCAATCCTTCTAAAAATCAGGTCAGATGGCTGAGGTCAGAGCCTGGACTGCTATCAGTTCCCTACCTTCCTAGTTTGGACTTTATTAAAGAAAAAACTCAGACTAGCTGACTGAAGAATTCTTCTCTGGCTTTAAAGCTTGTAGAATTATTGCTAACAATTATATTTTTTTTCAAAACACAAGAACTCAATTGACTTTTTTCAAGATGGAAGCAAGTGTAAATAAAACCAATATTTTGCCTTAATAGACTGATCTACAGTCTCTGGGTTCATGTAAATGATACTGATGCAAGAGGTCACACTGAGGTCACTATTATTGAGTACAACTGGTCAGAATTGTTTTGTCAAAACACTTTTGAGTGAAGGAAGATTGTTCCCTTTGTACTGAAAACTTGTCATTTTCCTGAAAGTTTCTGTGAAAAAATATTTCTGAAATTAAAGTGATTTCACTTGGAAAGTGGGAAATTTGCATTTGTTTTCATTTCTTGTATTGTTTCATTTGACTAGTCAGGCACAAGTACAGGGAAAATAATTTTAAAAGTATAAACATGAGGAATTTCTCACAGTCTGTAAATACATCCAAAAGCAAAATGCTGGGATTCTTTACTGAACAAGCCGTGCAGATTTTTCAGTGAAGAAGTCTAATCTTTTTCAGGAAATGTAAAATTTCTGCAAAGTGGAAATTATAAATTCCAGCTGTTCTACTGAAGGTGCGAAACTCTTCTCAGCTCATGAGCTAAATGTTTCATCCAGTAACCATGTAGTCTTCTGCCCCTCTGGTTCTGATTTCTAGATTCTTGTAACCCCTACTTTCATTTAAAACACAGCACCACTGTACAGATGCACAGCAATATGGAAGTCACCTTGCTGTGTTTTAGATCTTCAAAGACTATTGAGAGGGTGGATTTATATTAGGAAAGGTCTGTATCTTTTCTTTTTAAAACAATCTGGATACTTCTTGTTTTTTAGCTAAGCTATACAGGAAGTCACTGTAAGTTAGAAAACTTACTCAAGAACTTGAATGAATAATAGACTGGTTAACTCCAATCAAATTTGGGGATATTGCATCTAACTTGAAGAAATATAAGAAATAAGGACTTTAAAGTGAGCTATCTTCCAAGAAATGCTATAGTCGTTATGATTACATTGTAGGTCACATCCCATGCTCAGTTTTGGATTTGCAATGAATGTACTCATTTTCATAGTCCGAGATTTCCATGTCCTGAAAACAAAGTAGTATAGGTATAGCATAATGTAGTAAAGATCCACTATCCTGTTTGTGTGTTATAATAGACAGTATTTACCAAAATGCATCAGAATATATTAGTTCTGATTTGATAATTCATTTTCACTTCCTAAATTATTTTGCTTGTTTAATGTATACACATGCGTTCCTTTACAACATCTTCATAAAACAATTTTTGGGTGGGATTTAAACCTCTATTACATAACTGAAACTGTAGATTTACATCTATATCTGCATGCCTGCCCACTAAGTTAACAAAAAGAGAAAATCAAATAATTGCAGTATTTCATTAGTCTTAACAGCTTGAAAAGCACCCTTTTAAAACCAGATAACAACTTACATCATGAAACAAGGGAGATGCTTGTTGAAGGCAAAATAATGTGTTAAAAAGTGTGGCTTTGAAGTGATCATTGAAAATAACATTGAGATTATGTTTCATTCATCTATCAGGAAGAACTCGTCAGGCACTAAGAAAACCGGACTTTCTCATTTTATTTTCACTCTTAAACTCCAGAAGCATGATCAGGATCTCAAATGTCACCTTCAATATTCTTTTACTGTGATATTAGTGGTTAATTGTAAATAACTCTTCATATTTTTAAATATTCCCGGTCTAAGAAGAAGTGATAGATTGAACTTGATCAAGTAGGTCTTGTTGCCTGTCCTACTCCTGACCATCTGACCTGCTTTAGTTACTCCAGAGGTTAGCCTTATTATTACGGTTTGCAGCAGCGCTATGCATACCACTGGCCAGCATATTTGAATTAATTATGTTTTCCTGAAGAAGAAATGGGACGAGAAAGTAGGCCAATTATTCACTGTTAACTATCAGAAACACATTCACACTAGTAGTCCCACATGTTCCCTGGGCCTCTGTTTAAAATTAATCCATCAGAAAATGACATGGAGGATGCTCAAGACCCCCCTCCAATTATTTAAAATCATGTCATTAAATCAGACAAATGCTGGCACTGCAACTCAGCAGGCGCTAATTTAACCCATATGCTTTGGGACTCTTCCTACATCCTTTTGTCCTAGCCAGAATTTATGTAAGAATTATTCTTTTTTTTCCCTATAAAATAAAATTGTAATATAAGATAACCATAGAATTTTAAACCCGATAGATTCTAAATGGAAGCTGGATAAATATGAAAAAAACTTTTAGCTCAGCAAAACATGTAATTACTTCTTGGAAACTAATATTTTACAAAGGGGGACCCAAAGAGTGCCAAAAATCTGAAGACTGGAGGAGAAGCATGGAAGCCCAACCACCATGGATTATTATTGTTATTATATTTCCACAACAAAAATAATCAAGATAAATTCCTACAGATACATGACATTATTCTGGAAATACCCTACTAAAAATATTAAATGTGTTCCTCCATTTCAGCCTTATAGTCACCATTCTTGTCTTCCTACACTACTCTCTTCCATTTCTTCATACTGTGTTTTTCTTCATTTTTCCTACTTTGTAATTTTTTTAATATCTTCCTATATTTCTCCTCTGTTTTATCTTCTCAGATTATTTCCCATTCTTTCCATGTTTAGTATACCTTCCTTTGAAATGTGTGTGTGAAAGAAAGACTTAACATTTGGATTTTTCTAAAATTATGCACAAAGCAGAGTGTAAATAATCTATACATCATCTTTTCATAGGTGACACATTCCAAAAGGAATATTGATTAAATTTTTATGTTGATTTGTTTTTGACTTAGTAATGAAACTGTGAGATTTTTGGTAGTTGGAAAAATAATAATAATAAAAAAGAGTAAAGTTTTAGATTTATTAGAAGAGAAAAAAAAAAAATAAATTCCAGTGTGGTCATGGCTAGTGACATTACTCCATTGGCCATTTGCTACGTGGTTAAACATGTCTCAGTGGAGTAATCCCAAGAGGATGATGCAGGAAGTACTTACCAACACAAAAATATGGATCTTCATTATTCATAGTTTTGATTTGTGTTGTGATTGTGCCAGTGCACGATTTAAGAAGTTTATATAGGAGGTTTTTTTCATTATTGTTTTTGTCTCTGTAACAGCAACTTACCATCTGGAAATGCTAAAAGTGCATAAAAGAAATAGCATTTATATGCAGAAACAGTAACCACCCTTCAAACTTTATTCAGTCTGGGCTATGCTTTTGTATGCAAGTTGCTCTTCTCAACTGTCATTTGGGTTTTGTTTTTGTAATTGGTCATCACCATGAAACTCAAGAATATAATTCTGTGAATGCTTCTGTGTATTAATGAGTGCTTCAACTGATTAAAGAATAGGCATCTTTACAGGAAATTCAAGGGATGTATGCAGTTCAGACTGAGATAATTTTCTTCATTTTTGCAAGCAAATTGGGAATTGTGAAGAATTTCTTTTTAAGAAGAATCAAAACACAGTATTACCAAAGCAAGCTCATGCCTTGGACTATGCAACTTTTCTATGAATTTGACATTCTTATCAATTTCATACAACTGAGAACAACAATGAGCTTGATAAAAGCTTGGTTACAAAATATGATGCATAAGTCCAGAATCTTGTTGCCTCAAGGGAGAAGTTCTCCCAGTCACAGACTTTGGAATCTCATCTCAGTATAACCAGTCCTTCTTTTGCTGAAAGGATTTCAAAGCTTTTGTAGCCCACTTGCCAGTAAAGTTCTTGAAGCCTTAGCTGGCAAAGTATTTCCCTGCTGCCTTTACAAAGCATTGGGTGACCATTAGTCTTCTCTCTCCCTGATCAGTAATGCCCTTCCTGGTTGACATACAGGTACAAAAGGCAATGACAGAGGAGATAGAAATTGGAATTAAAGAAGGTAACTGATACATATTTATAGTCATTTCCAGAGGAAATACCCAAAGGTGGACTGGCTGAATCGAGTATGGAAAGCTGAGGGGTGAAGACTTTACAGAAGTGGCAGGGGCAGCAGAGGAAATAGTTCATATTACTGGAAGTTTGGAGGCTAAAAGAGCACAGACTGTGTAAGTGACACATTGCTGCTGGATGGATGCATCTCCAGAGTTCCCAGAAAACATCAGACAGAACAGAGGACACCTTTAACTGGAGATCTGCAGGAATTTTTTTAAACGATTTTTCTTTTCCCCTTCTATGACTCACAGCTGGGAGAGGAGGTTAGATGTGATCTTTCTCAGATCTACAAGAAGTGTTCTTGCTCAGTTTTCCTGCTCAATTATCAGTGTGGCATGACTAAGAGACTTGTGCAGTCAGGAGCCTCTGCATACAGACGAGCACCAAAATTGCCCATAAGCTAGTCCTGCTATGATAACTTGAAAGTTATCAATAGCTTTAAAAAGGAGAATACACTGAAAAAGCAAATACTCTGGGTCTCAGTCAGGACAAATGCTAAACCCCTATCAGATGCCTATGTTCCTTCACATAGTCTCAGTGGAAATATAAGTTACCAACAGTCTAAAAAATTACCCTGTATAGCTGCTTTCCCCAGGTAGAATATTAGAGGAAAAAACAGGGCTGAATATTCTAATTGTGTTGGTTAAAATGTGACTGAAATGTGCACAGTTACCAGGGCAATTAGTGTGGTATAAGAACCCATATAAACTAGAATAACAAAGCTATATGATAATTTATACAGATTTTCTGAAAATATTTACATTTTTTCCCTCTCCTCTGAGCAGCTGTAAAGCATTCTTTCATTCCCTTCTTGTGCCTGGTGAGATCCAGGAGGGAAAGCATCCTCAGCTTTGCCTCAGGGGACACATGGCAAGACACACTTATGTGATACTCATACCTCCATGAAGATGAATATATATTATCTAGTCAACAAAGCTCCCTTTACAGTTAATGAAAATAATTAGACACCACAAGTATGGGATTCATGAAATAAATAGATTATATACCTCACAATTGCGTGTTTTACTCCTTTGAATATAAATAAGGCATATTTAGCTCAAAACTGGACACTCAATCGTCTAAAACTCAGTTAAACGTTTCCCTGCATGTGTTTTCTTCTCCATGCCTGTGTTTTTGCAGGCTTTAACAGTGTTGCATTCCACATGCTACTTTGGTTTATATTGCATTTGCCACAGTGAGGATCTTCTGATATATAATAAATAATCATTCTGTGGTACTTCAGATTTTTGACAGAATCTATTTAGAGGCAGCATTAAATGTCTTATGACTCAGTTTGAATCCCAATGAAATCAACTGAAAGTCTCCCAAGTCTGTGCACTGGAATTGTATTTAAAATTTGTTGTTCTAGACTGTGATTTTCCAAAGAATCTCTCCTCACTTTCAATTTTAAGGAGTTTGTGGTAAAAATGCATGTTAGTATATAGTTTTGGACTGAGAATAAAAGTATAAAAAAATATAAAAGTATTTTTATAAATATCAAATTCAATTACATGTTAACAGCTTAGCTGAAAGGTAAATTTCATATATGAAAAGGGGTCATGGAAATTGTTGGAGTAAATTCTTTCTCAAGACTTGCCACTCCTACTGTCTAATCCTCTTCTCCTCTCCACAGGATACTTATTGCACAACATATCTTAAAGTAAAATTCATCTTTAAAATCAATAGAAAGAAATAGGAACATTTTAACAAAGAAATCATATTTTTAGAATAAACATTGTTTACAGATCTTTTTGTATTCTTACTTTAGGGCCAGTTTCATAATCCAGAGCTGGTTCAGAGGTTTTATAAATCATTCACTATCTTGATCCACTAAAAAGAATGTAGTTGTTTTAGCTGAAGAATGCAGCAGGGAAAAAATGAAAAAGAAAATAGTTAAATGAACAGCATGATTTTTTTCCTTACATGTTTTTAAAAAGTACTCTTGAAAATAACATACTGTGAGCTAATATTAATCATATGAGGACAGATCATGTAAACGATGCCTATTTAGTGATCTAGTTTCAGACTTCAGAAGGACAGTGAATCCTGTTAAATTTTCATTTTTGTACTTCCAAACCATTTTTATAATGTAACATTTATTTTTGATAATACTCAGAACTGTAAATCATTTTACTTCACAACCCTTGAGTCTTAGGATTTATGAATACAGAAGAAAATCTGTTTCCTATTTGTATGCTCTACTGTTTGGAATTACATGCTAGCAGAAGAAAATCTGTCCTTATACAAATGTGACAACACAAAAATATATGAAGGTGCCCTTGCTTAGGTATGACTAGTCGGTCTCAATTGGACAGATCTGGTGTGTTATGTTACTTGAACTGTATAACGATAAATAAAGTTCTTGGCTTACAAGAAGAGGAATGCTATTACAATATATATGGGCCATATACTTAATTCTGTTTCTGTTTTGCAACTGTAATTCACTGTAAGACTCAAAGGTTGAGGATCTAGTGTTCCCAGTTTAACATAAATTTATATCACGTTTATTCCCAGTGAGTTCCGAATCTGGGCACTATTTGTCTTAGGCTGTAAATTCCTTTCTTTAGTTCAGACCAAAATTCTACTATGCACCTAAGTTACTGTTTTCCAATAGAAACTACTAAGCATTCATCAAGGATTTTTTATCTTAGAAAATAAGAATATTAGTCAAAAAATTCACAACCTCCTATAGTTGAATGCAAAGGAGCTAGCTGCTTTTTAAATACAGCACAGAAACACATAATAAATGGCCTTTTCTGCGCTAGTACAAAAAAAGCCTCCATACAGCAATAGGCCTAGATTATTAAAAAGTTTTCTTTTGTTTCTAATACACTTTAAAAAATTGATTAATTTGGAAGAAAATATGTGCAATTTACACAGACTTTGACAGAACTAGAATTCTATAGTGTTGTAGACAAACAAGATGCTTTTGCAATCACTGAATTCTTTTATGAAGATATGTGATCTTTTACATACTGAAAATTTAGATCTATGAACAAGGAGGGTGCCAAACAGTATCAAAAGTCTATTAGGTATCTGTTCAAGCTAGCATAGTGAAGACAAATCAGTCTCCGAAGGCAGCGACACATGCAAGAAAATATAAACTTCTTCATTTCACAGTCTCTTTTCCTATGGGATTTCATAGAAAAAATTCAAATGTGGTTACTTGAGATTGCTTTCAAGAACATTTCAAGAGCATAGCTTTAGACTTAGACATATCAACCATCCTCCTGCTGTGAGCCAAAGCAATTTCACAAGAGCACTCTGAGCTTCACACCCAGACCTGGATTGACTAGGTCAAGAGAAGAAAGATTAGGAACATATGACACCAAAACCGAAAAATCTCCTGGGTCAGTGGCATTTTCCTCTCTTTTAAGGTTATCAGAAGACTAATAACAGCTTGGAATTTTAGGAGGATTTCCAAGGTCTTGATTGTACAATTACTTCTGTAGGACAATCTCACCTACCTACAGAAGTCCTACTGAAATCGGAGTCGCATTCAGACACAGAGGTCTGTCCAATCATCACTACATTGTAATTGCAGTATTTTAACAGAAAAGAAAAAGCAAATGAAAAATACTAATTTTACAAAAGAGTAATTAAAATATTTGACATTTTCAGTCATCCACTGAAATCAGGACAAAATGTGCAGCTCTGTTGATTACGTACATTATTTTCAGCATGTTTTATAATCTACTTCAAGAGTTTC
>NW_009598082.1:6545-49921 GCF_000690535.1 Cariama cristata | reverse complement strand
AGCAGGATATGAATGTCTTGCGAGAACTATATAGACAGCTACTGAAATGGTATACAGTTCAGGAATCAATACTGACATGCCTAGGCCATAAAATAAAAATAGGAAAAATTACTTTGACTGAATCATGTTTGTCTAATTTTTTGAAATGTCTGATTTTATTTACATATAAATATGCAATGCATTAAAGTTGTCAGCACTGACTATCTATAGTTCTTAGGTAAAAGATAACAAAACATTATTTAATTTCATTGCAATTAATAAAAAATTTAATTTCATTAACTCCAAGAAGAAAAATGAATAAACACCCAAGCATAGTTAAATATCATTGTCTAATAAAGGCCAAATGTGATTTAAAGGTGGCAGTGTATCAACTAAGTGTCAGTTAAGAGCCTGACAGCAAAACTTGTTGGTGTACTGATTTGTATTCATTCTTGAAATGCAGCCTATCACTGGAATTATTTTACCTTAATGTGTCTCAGAACACAAAGTGAAGAACAGAACAAGAATGAAGAGCTAGTATGGACCTTCCAGACGCCTATTGTAAATTAAGAAATGCTCCTTTGCTTACCCTCTTCAGGGTAGACAAAAGTGTATTCACTCTGAACAACTATACAAGGCTCATCCCATTCTTATTATTTATCATAGTTCTCCTTTAGATAAAAATTGCTATAAATTTTTCTCCTGCTGACTACCATGCTGAACAACTTTGCTTTGGTGTGTCCCTGTGATTAACCATGTGTCAGTAGTTTTTTTCTTGTCCTAGCTTGTATTCTGTAGCTCAGAGACTTTTGTACTGTTGGACATCTGGCACACTACGGTTCTGGTCCACTGGATCAGGTGTTACTTAATGTAAACCATTCATTCATTCAGTATTATTAAATGAACACTCTGGCTGCCTAGATAAATATTCTGTGTTCATGGCAGTTGAAGAATTATCTGAAGGTGTGCATAAAATAGTATATTTAACAAATTGCAAAGACCATTTGTATTGTGCAAATAAAACAGAAAAAGCCTATCATAAGGTTTTGCATAGCATACTTTTTTTTCGCATCCTAGAAAAAATCTACAAGCTAAATCTACATTGGCTGCTACAGAAGGTTGGCTTAATACCTAAAAAGAGAGGCCAGGGCACTTGTTCAAACAGATCCAGCATCCCTGGCTCTTAGTGCAGCTAGCGCAAAGGAGATATAACCAGGTCATGTTTTGAAGAGCAGCTGTGAAGTAAGGGGTTATGCAAAAGGCATGTATTCTGGCTCTCGTCTTGGCAGGGGTGATTTCTAGATCGTCAGTGCCATTGTACTCCACCTAAGAAGATTCAAGCTACTTGAAATTTGTGTGACTAAACCTAATTTTTCTCAAGAAGCTAGCTGAACAGTCATAATGAAACACAAGAGTAGGTATAGTAATATTAGCTTGTGTTGTTTGTTTATCTTTAGCTGCCATGTACCATGCTGTAAGATCTTTTTTGCTTGCCATATTAACACACAGTATTCTACTGGTCATGTCCTTTCTGCTTTACTTGCTACCACATAAGCAACACAAGATTTAAGAAAGGTTATATTTTACAAATTTTACGTTCCTTCTACACACACTTGTAGCTGTTATCACACTGTTACTCTACCAAATAAACTTTGAAGTTCAATGCTAACTTGCCTGTTCACATGGAAAAACCTGGTTTATGTTCACACTATTCAGAAATACCATTAGGGTGTAGAAGGCAATAGAGAAATTTCCAGTGTCTCTCAATTCTAGAGGCATGGGATAGATGTTGGGCTTGTCAAGACCATCTAACAGGCTGAAGAAGTATGATCCTACCTGTCTGAGTATTTTGAGGTGTGGTCTTGTTCGTCTGGTTGGTTGGTTGGTTTGTGTTTTGCTCATTTTTTAAGAAAGGAAAAAATACACCATTGATTGCTACTATGATGGCAGCAATTTTAAATTTCCCAGATATCTGAGAATGACAACCTATGATTTATCTTTATTTATTTATTTTAAAATAAAATAATAGTATTGACTTATTATGCCTTATGGAAAAAATGATTTCAGAATGTGGTTTGTAAATAGAACATGTTAAATGCAGAAATCAAAGAACTTTTTTTAGCAGTAGTCTAGTTAAAATCCACCAGAAGTGCTGAGACTGAAAATAAAATTTATCAATAACATTTGTATGGAAAGAGACATTTCAAGTACTGAAAATGAATATAGCAGGTCCTTGTGTTGCACAGCCCAGCATGACAGCTAAGGTTCTTTCACAGTGGAGAAATTTCCAGGTAGTCTAGAGTCAGCATAGCTGTTTTATATCATTTCCAGGCTCAAAATTTAATACCCATCAAAGGTTCTAGTTAGGGACTGTTTTGTGGTGGGAATAGCCAGAGGCTATCTTCCATTAATGTCATTTTTGAAATATTTGTGAGCATAAAAAACCAAACATCTTTACCATATTATCACCAATGTTCTTTTTGGTGAAATCTATGTTAACGTCAGTAGCAGTAAAGTACAAAAACAGGTAAGCAGATTAAAACAATACTATTAATTCTTTCTTCAATACCAAAATTATTTTGGTACTGAAGTCGTTAGCTGAAATTTGTTTTATCAAAGCAACAAAGAATCCTCAGAACTGAAGAAATCCCACATTTAAAGTTAAGAATGTGCTGAAAAAAAATAGTAATTTTATCCTTGAATGAAAATCAATAAACTATTGAATCAAGGCTTGAATGCTTTAGATCTTAAAACTGAAATACTACAGAAGCTGGAAAAAAATCTCATTTATTTTGAAGACAGAAAGACACTGAAGTAAAATAAGATCTTAGCTGGCAGAAGTTTTCCAGAATAAAATGAATATGTGAGAGATGATGTAAGAAGCGTGAGTAGCTGGATTGAAAACATACAGAATAAACAGCAGTTTATAACACTGTTTTAGAAACAGGAAAATAAATCTGGGTTTCAAAGAATCATGCTAAAGAAAGGGGCAAAGTTTAAATCTGCTCAAAAGGGATGACATTTCAGCAACTTTCTAGGTTGGTTCCTCAGCCACAGCTTCTCCTCATATTGTCCTAGTTCTGCCATTTTCAACAACAACAAACACCTGCTGAAATCAACCTGAAATCTATTTTGCGCACAAAATATAAGATTACCTACTGAGTTAGAAGGCCAAACTCAACAAAATGCTTTTAAAATTTCAAGAACTTTGGTATTTTGGATTCTATCCATGTGAAATACTGCTCTTTTTCAAACACGTGAGAGCATTTACTGGTATTAAACAGCTCTGGGAATTGTCACTGTCATAAAGGAGATTAGTGTCTTGCACTCTCCTTATGGTATTTTCAACTTCTGAACCAGTCTGTGACCAAATTTTTATAATGAAAAACGTTTGCAGTACTGATGCTGACCTCATTTGTCTCTTAAATGCTAAATGAACTTTAACCTCACGAGTCTAAAAAATATTCTGCAGAAACAAAAATCTGGTCATTTATGCATAGAAATGGAAAATATTGGACTTACTAGTATCTGAGTAAAACACTGTCTGTGGAACAGAAAATGAACAGGTGATAACACTATTTGCATTGCTCTCTTTTCCTTTTAATCTTGTTAGATTTGTTCCAGAAGGTTTACTTACAGGTACGTTAATAGAATGCAAAGGAACAGTCTCCCCCAAGGTTTTACTTACTCTGGAGAAAGCACTACTGTCTGTTACTCCAAAACTGGAGTTTTGTAACTAGATTAGTGTGAACAACTGTTTTACCAGGTAAAACGAGCTGGTTTTGAATATTAAATAAAGCCCTATCCTGCATACATTGCATTTCTTAGTCGCCATTATCAACAACTGCGTTTCCGAATTCAGGACTGTCAGTGGGCACAATGGTTACAAACTGAAACACACGAGATGCCACTTGAACGTCAGGAAACACTTTTTTATTGGGAGGGTGACCGAGCACTGGCAAGGGTTGCCCAGTGAGGTTTTGGAGTTTCCCTCCTTGGAGATATTCAAAAGTCTCCTGGACTTGGCCCTGGCAACCAGCTTTAGGTGGCCCTGCTTGAGCAGGAAGGTTGGACAAGATGACTTTCGGCGATGTCTTCCAAACTCAAGCATTCTGTGATTCTGGGTATATGTTATGTTTGTGCTTCTGTTTTCCCACCCTTACTGGAAACTCCTATTTGTTCTCTCTTTCCATAATGTTTCAAAAAGGGTGAGTAACTAATAATTGCATACAGCAATTCTTTCAGTCATAATACAAGATGAGGAGATAAATTACTCCCTATATAATTTATCTGTCACAATTTTCAATATCATCATCTGTATTGAAAACTCTTTAGATTGGGTGAAAACTAGATAACTCTCATTAATATCTATTTTGACTATAAACCAAAAATAAAAACTGGTTTGATTTGGTTTGGTTTTCAAATATTGTTCATAGGTACTGCAGTAAAATATGAGCAGTGCAGACACAATTGTACTTGTCTCTTGTTTCTTCCTCTAAAGCTATGTTTTGAAAAATATTTTGGAAGTTCAGTCCAAGAGGAAAGTATTTTTCAAAACTCTGGTACTTATTTTAACCTTTTATATTGGAAATCCTTTGAAAGTTAATCTGGACAGATTTGGAAAACTGGCCAAGGCCTAACTCTAAGGTTTTCCTACCTGTTTTCAACATGACAACTTTAATTATTACCTTAGTAGTTGATGAATTTTGATTAATATTAATGAATCTCAATATATTTTTATTTTTAAAAAAATATTTTAAGCCAATCCAGATTTATCCTTATCTAAACCTTTAACAAGAATGGACTGAAGGCCTCATTTCCATTCAATTTATCTTTAACAGATGTTCATTGATCAGATTCTGTCCTGAATTGGTTTTATGATCATAATAACAGTGGGGAGTATTGATACAGTTTTCTACTTACAATATTATAACAGTAGATTCAGTCTATACACTAACATGAATAATCTGAAGCTATTTTAAATGAAATCAGTAAGACAGAAAAATAATTAATTCGTCTCAGTTTCTAAGTGATTAGTTCCAATTCTGCTGTCAGTGGATGAAGATATACTTCATTACAATGAGCACTAGCTAACTGACAACCTTTTCTGAGCATTATCAAAGATAAGTGAAAATATGACTGTTCATAAAGTTTGAAGTTTCTCCTGTTTTAGTCTCCTTGGGTTACTTTTGAGATGTGTTAGCAGAAAATCAGTGGGACATTTTAAGACTTTGATTGTGTATTACTACTTCATTAGAGTTAAAGACTTTGCAGAATTGCCCCTGAATCAAAACTAATGACCATATTTTCACTTCTATACCTGATTTATCTTCAGTAGCACTCTCCTGGCCAGCATTTGTACTCTGGGGAAAACCAAGCTGTACTTATTCCTTAATGTTGATACGATATTGTCCCATGACTGACTTAAAGTATGCCAGACGGGATGCTTGCCTACGAACATTCCCAAGGTCCCTGGATCATTTCTTGAAAGGCCATGATGTATGTCTCTGACATAAGGCAGGCAGATTTTTTTCTCTCAGAAAGCTCTTGTCATTTGTATTTTACCAGTTACAGAGAAAAGGGTTTTGGGGAAAAAGCATCACCATTCACATCTTCCTTCAATAAATTTAGGATAAGTTACCTCAGTTTCCAGGAAAACAGAAAATATTTATTGTGAAATGTTTGCTTTCTGCATGGAGAAACATTCTTTCAAGTTGTCAGTTCGTACCTTTTTACATCAGTTTTGGAACTGAATATATTGTTATTTATAATGACACTCACAATAGAATAAAGCATAGATAAGCACACTTAGATAATTTGCATACTTTCCTTGAGTTATGAAACATTATTTTCCTTTAAAATAATATTTTAAAAGTTTTCACATGCATGTTAGATACTTTGAAAGTTCACATTTATAAATGCAATTTCTGTGAAATGTAATTAAACAGAATAAGGCAGAAGTCCACTGTATTAAGCAAAGGAAAACTTTTGGGGCACAAATGGGAGGTAAGCTTCCCCTTTTTTCTCACTGAAAGAGTCAGATGTCTTTGTTTTAGATTGAGCATCAATGGCATCAATGGATTAGTCTAGCTTAAGTTGTTCTGGATCGGGTTTTAGTTATAAACTGTAATTTTAAACCTATCATTGAACTCTACGATTTAGGAGAGTAAAAATTCAGGAAGTGCATGAGGGCTTGTAGAACTAAAGGGACTTCTGTCTACTTCTACTGTCAATTCTACATAAACTTCTTAGAAGTTTCCTTTATTGAAGTACATTGTAGTGGAATAGGAGTATGCTTTACTTGATCATGCTTGTGGAACATCTTCTGTAAAAAGAAAATATTTTGGAAGCTAAATCCATGGAATGAACACAGATTCCAAATCTGACTCTGTCCAGTGAAGATGCTAATCAGAAACATACTTAAATGATTGAGTAGAAAGAAAATTGGGAACTCACTCAAGTTAGTGCTGAATTCTTGCAAGCTGCCGACAGTTCAGCAAGAATTTTTCCTGCCAACAGCAGTAGGATTGTAAGTTCGGCTTAGTTCCGTGGCAAGAGTTGGCTCTTACTGAGATTCACTGAGTTAGTGAGAAATACGAGATGAGCTGTAACCTTAGAAATCAAGATAAACAAAGAGATTGGAGCAAGTGAGACCCCTTCGAAAGGCAGAGGAAGATAATGACATCTTTGTAACATAACAACTGAACTGTTCTTCACTGTTAGAAGTTCTTCCCCCTAGCATTAATTGAGTCTCTTAGCTGAACATCTTACTTAGGCACTGACTCCCATGCACCAGACCAAACAGCTGCATCAGTTTAAGGCTTAAACCCCTCATCTTTCTTCTTTGTTTTTCGCTGGAAGTTATGCAATGCGACCGGGGTAATAGAAGCAAATATGTTTATGCCTCAGTACAGATTAATTGGTGCAGCTTTGCCACTTCTAGCTTCAGAGATGCAAACACACTCTTCATCTGTCGCCTCTTTTCAGATTGTCCAGCAAAGTGGTAAAATAAAAACTATTTTCAACCACCACAACTAGATTTGCCAAAGGTTTTGGTCCTGTTCTTTTTAGTGACTCATCTAAGCATCCTTATTGTTCCACTTTTTGTATTGTTTCTCTTGGTATGTAAGACATCAGTTCTGATTCGCAATTTTTACCAAAAGCATCCAATGGTAGCATAACTGATAAGAAAGGAAATTTCCAATATAATTTATGCAGAGCTTTTCTCTCTGATATTACAATCGGAAAATTGATAAAGACTCACTTAGTTTCTACATCCAGGCAAACTAATTAGGCACTTATGACAACCAGGGACAAAGTTATGATGTGCATATCCTCTATTTTTTCATCTGATTCAGCTACCAAGAAGTTAACTTCTAAAAGTAAATGATTACCTAGCCCCTCTCAGTTAAAATTGAAGAGGTACACCAGGAATTTGCAGAGGAAAGAGAATAAATTGAAGCTGACGAGCTGTTGTCTCCAAGTCTTAAGTTTTATTATTTCATTCTTGGAATATCTACACTTTCATAAACAAAATTAATGATATATTCAGGGCCTTATTGTCACAGATCTAAGACACTTGGACAAAATTAAACACAGCGAGCCAGGTCCTAACCAGTGTTTCAAGGAAGAAACAGCAGTTCATGCCAGATGAACATGTAATATTTCCTTTGGATGTTTTAAAGCATAATTTACATTTTTTGTTTGGACATCTAGTGATTTTCTGCCCTCAAAGTGCAGCTAAACTAGCCTATTAATATCAGAAGAGCAGGAAAAAAAAGTTTCAAAACTGTATTCAAACCTGCTCCTGCTTGAGACGCTCAGAACAACTGAATGTGAACTTCTGTTTTCTTGTGCCTTGTGCTTCCTTTATATGAAATTGCTTAGAAACGGAACACAGTTGAAACAAACACTTCAGTAAGCTCCTTGAAATAACCCAAAGCCGGACATTTTTTTTGCTAAGGGGCTGCAGATACTTAGGTCATATTACAGTTGATAGCAGTTTGTTTTTGTCTGCCATAGTTGCAGATGACAGAGATCCAAAACCCATTGACTTGAGTAGGCTTTGGATTGACTGCGGGGAAAGGATTTCCACTGTAGATAGGAATGTTAAAAACATAATAATTTAAGGCTTCAGTTTCAGAAAAATCACTCCAGTCTCTCTCTCTCTCTCTCTCTCTGTCTTGCACATACACACATTTGCTCAGGATCACATTCTCTTTCCTTTGTTCATGTTAGATAACTATAAAAACACTGAAGCCATTCAAAAAACAAGATGTAATCCAATGCGAATAAAACTTTAAATACTTGCCTAGAGGTGAGAATTTTCCTTTCAGGTCTTGTTGAAAAGCTATGAGGCACACCCTCAAATGAGGTCAGCAGGTTCCTATGTGTTTTTACATACAACATTGTCATCAAAAAACTCACTTTTATTAAAATCACATTAAGTTGCAAAGTCAGGTACTCCATGGCTACGGTATGGCAGAACTGGAGTTGCCCTTTCTTCATCAGATAGAAACAACCTAGCCTCAGGCTGGCTGTGCTTTTCCAGGACTATAACTCACAGATGCAGAGTGACTGCTCCAGACAGCACTCACCAACATGTGCATGTCTTAGATATCCTCAGAAGAGCTGAAAACAGGATTGCCAAGAGAAGAGGACTGAGGCACAGCAGCCAAGTAGCTTACTGCTATCAATCATTTATTTTCAACTTTCAAAAGAAAAGAAATAATTTAAGAGGGCCAGGGGTGCATGAAAGGACAGGAGTAACAGGGAGGGAGAGAGGAAGAGGGAGAAAGGAAAGGGAGCTCTGACTCAGTCAGTGAATCACTTTTTTTTTTTTTCTCTGAACAAAAGTTCAGACTTATCATGAACAACTGAAGATCTTCTGAACTGATGACTGAGGTATTCCAAGGAGACAAACAGTAATTTTCAGTTGTGGGGATTTTTTTTTGTGGTAATCCAAATAAGTAATAGTTATAGGATCCATTAAATCCACAAATTTCTATGTTAACCAGATATTAATCTATCAAGGTAGTACATAAATTAACTTGGAACGGGACAAAGGGAAGAAAATAAATATTTTTTGCAAGCAGAAAGGTGAAATCTCGTGCTGAATGCAATAAATACAATTTCCAGAATTACCTTAGGTAACACAGAAATTGAAGGCACACAAAGTCACTGAAACCCTTACAGGGTGTCTTGGTGCATCCATCAGGACTTGCTGGGGGTTCTGGAGACTGAGGTGTTATTCCTGGCTCTGTCACTGGCCCACTGCATTAGTATGGACTAGCTACTTCTACTTCTGTCAGTTTACTAATGCCCTTTTGATTCTCTTTAGGACTGATGGCAGAGAAACATTATACAAGGTATGTTTCACTCAATACTTTAAAATAACTCTTCCCTAAAAAAGCAACAGATGAAAAGGATCTTGTTTTAATGTACACAAACCATGTTATTAGGACATAAGATACATGATAGTCACTGGAGCAGACAGGCAGAGGAAACCAGAAGCTGAAATCAATCTTACGAAGACACCTAGATTTAAATGTTAACATGTGAGTGAGGTAAATAAAGAGTTAGTCAATGGAATCCGGAGAGCTATTTGGGATGAGACCCATGCATAGGCATAGTGAAGCAGTGCCATTGAATATACCCTGGGGTAGCCCACCTTGCCTCCAGCTGCCAGAAAGATATGGATGTCCCAGAAGTGCTGCATCACATCTGCCAACTCCATGCAACTGACCGAGTCACAACATTAGACGCCCATGTTTAATCTTGCCCCAGTAAGTGTTTCCTTTGAAGGTATTCACTTTAAGATGAATTGAATAGCCCCTAGGTGTCACTGAATACACTGTGTAAGGACTCAGTTCAGTTGTCCTTATATAGGGGTGTTTAGTGCAATTTGGAAGCCTTCAGGTGTCCTACCTTGACTCCGGCCAATGGTCCAGAAGGCTGCAGTGTTTCCATGAGTCCTGTGTCTTACCTGTCTTATCCATGTGTGCATTTGGGACACCCTAGTGTAGCCATCCCAAATGGTGCCAGAAGCTTGTGTTAGGTTAATAAATGCCAGTGACTGTAATGGGAGTTGAGAAGCTTATCTCAGATGTAGACACTTACATTTAGATGCCTCAGGCTATGAGTTGGGTCTTCTTTTCCAAACCTCAGTTGAATTTAAACTTAAGATAGGTGTGAAGTTTCTCTGCAGGGGCATAGAGGCAGTTCTGTGAAAGTACAGTGGTGAAATATGTGGCATCTGTATCATTTGGGGACTGAAAATCAAAATATGCAGCATGTTGCGATCACCAAAGTCGAAAAGTAATAAAGCTGTAGTTTCTCAAATTAAATTTGTGTCTGTAAATTTTACCTAGAACCTTAACTTGGCATCAAAGCAATTTTTGAAGTCTGATCCTAATACACTCATGAACTAATGACCATTATTCTCTCTATTAGGAACTGTTTGCAATTTTAATATAGTTTTAGGTAACTAAGGTGGGAACGGGTGTCAAAATTTCTGTTTACATACTTCAGTTCTTAGATATTTTCCATCATCTTAGACTGCTAATATTCAGAACTCTTCTTGAAAACTTGCTTCTGAAATATAAATTTCCTGCAGTCCTTTTATTTCCATTTTTGAATCTTTATGAAAATACATGTCACAAATATACTCCCATTCTTATCACCTCTCTCAGTAAAATGAAGAGAATGGATTGAGATAACTTTAAAAAACTTGCATTCTTATTGTATGTGTTACCATAGAATCATAGAATGACCTGGTTGGAAGGGACCTTAAAGATCACTTAGTTCCAAATCCCCTGCCATGGGCAGGGACACCTCCACTAGACCAGGTTTCCCAAAGCCCCATCCAACCTGGCCTTGAACAGTTCCAGGAATGGGGCATCCATCACTAATTTGGGCAACCTATTCCAGTACCTCACCACCCTCACAGTGAAGAATTCCTTCCTAACACCTATTCTAAATCTTCCTTCTTCCAGTTTAAAGCCATTACCCCTTGTCCTATCACTACCTGCCCTTATAAGAAGTCCTTCTCCAGCTTTCTTGTAGGCCCCTCTTAGGTACTGGAAGGCTGCTATAAGGTCTTCCTAGGGCCTTCCGTTTTCCAGGCTGACTAACCCCAACGCTCTCAACCTTTCTTCAAAGGAGAGGTGCTCCAGCCCTCTCATCGTCTTCATGGCCTCCTCTGGACTCACTCCAACAGGTCCATGTCCTTCTGGTGCTGGGGTCCCCAGAGCTGAAGGAAAAACTTGCATTCTTATTGTATGTGTTACCATAGAATCATAGAATGACCTGGTTGGAAGGGACCTTAAAGATCACTTAGTTCCAAATCCCCTGCCATGGGCAGGGACACCTCCACTAGACCAGGTTTCCCAAAGCCCCATCCAACCTGGCCTTGAACAGTTCCAGGAATGGGGCATCCATCACTAATTTGGGCAACCTATTCCAGTACCTCACCACCCTCACAGTGAAGAATTCCTTCCTAACACCTATTCTAAATCTTCCTTCTTCCAGTTTAAAGCCATTACCCCTTGTCCTATCACTACCTGCCCTTATAAGAAGTCCTTCTCCAGCTTTCTTGTAGGCCCCTCTTAGGTACTGGAAGGCTGCTATAAGGTCTTCCTAGGGCCTTCCGTTTTCCAGGCTGACTAACCCCAACGCTCTCAACCTTTCTTCAAAGGAGAGGTGCTCCAGCCCTCTCATCGTCTTCATGGCCTCCTCTGGACTCACTCCAACAGGTCCATGTCCTTCTGGTGCTGGGGTCCCCAGAGCTGAAGGCAGTATTGCAGCGGGGGTCTCATCAGAGCAGAGGAGAGGGGGAGAATCCCCTCCCTCAACCTGCTGGTCACGCTGCTTTGGATGCAACCCAGGATATGGTTGGCTTTTTGGGCTGCAAGCACTTATTGCTGGGTCATGTTGAGCTTCTGATCAACCAGCATCCCCAAGTCCTTCTCCTCAGGGCTACTCTCAATTCATTCTCCACCCAGCCTGTATTTGTGATTTGAATTGCCCTGACCCATGTGCAAGACTGTGCACTTGGCTTTGTTGAACTTCATAAGGTTCACTCAGGCACTCCTCCCAACCCTCTCAAAGTCCCTCTGGATGGCATACCTTCCCTCTAGCGTGTCGACCGCACCACACAGCTTGGTGTCATCTGCAAACTTGCTAAGGGTACACTCAATCCCACTCTCCGTGTTGCTGACAAAGATGTTAAACAGTATTGGTCCCAATACCGACCCCTGATGAGCGCCACTAGTCACCAGCCTCCACCTGGACATCAAACGAGCCATTGACCACAACTCTTTGAGTTTGCAACTGTCCAGGCAATTCCTTGTCCGCTGAGTGGTCCATCTGTCAAATCCATGTCTCTCCAATTTAGAGACAAGGATGTCATGCAGGACAGTGTCAAATGCTTTGCACAAGTCCAGGTAGATTATTTTGTGAAATAGCACACTGAAACCAAAGCTTCCTGATTAAAACCAATGTATCTATTGCATCCTGGTGATAGTTATATTACAAAGACACATGCTTTCAGTACTATAGACTACATGTGAATCAAACAACTGCCTAGTATTATAACATCAATATAAAAAAACTATTAGAGTATCAAATTGTCATCTTGCAAAGCTGGGAGACTTATTCTGTCTCTGGGGACTTTCAGATATTAGACTGATGCAATACTTGTTCTTAGCCAAATAAACTCTGTGTTACTTTCTGTGTTTCACTACGTGTAAATATGTACATGCGTTGTTTATAGACTGTGTATACTAAGTAAGGCCAGGTTTGATTCACAGCTGTGCAATTAATCATGCTCTATGTACAGGGTATTTCAAGGAAAATTGTTTTATATCAGTACCCTGACTCTTCACAGTGTTCCGTTTCTTGTGTGGTAAAGCTGTAAAGTCAGGCAGCACAACTGGTAAATTAAACTTATGGTTATGTAACAGGCTCAAAGAACAGAAGATTAAAGGTACAAGCAAACAAAAGAGCACAATAACTTCAAACATATATTGAAACATAAACATACAGCCTTCAAAGCAGAAGTCTACAGCTTAATGCATTAACTATTTAGCATAAGAAAGATGTTTACCTTACAAACTATTCCTTCAGCGATCTCCTCCTCTGATGCAGATAGTGATGCACAACAACGGAAACTGGCAGTCCTGCCTGAATGTGCAGGTGACAGGAGCTCAAATGGAAAAAGATCAGTGGGTACCTCTCATAGTGTGAATTCAGATTAGTTTGCAAACAGCTTCCATGCATCTTAACAGCAGCAAATGCTTTTTGCTGGTTCGTAGCCTGAATTGTCATTTACAGAGTTGTGCTGGTGGTGATTTTCTAAAATTACTTTGACCATGAGGTAGCACAAACCAAAAGGGTTTATATTTGTTTGTCTTTCACAATCAGGGAAATAAAAACTCAGGGTTCTGAACACAAAGACAATTTTTCAATAAGCTAACATTTATATCTTTCAAACATGGAATAAGTTCTGCTTCCAGATACTTTGTGTGGGCTTACTGAAAGGAAACCAACAATCAACAAGGAAGCCTACACAGTGGGATTCATTGCTAGTGGCTTATAAGACAATAGAAAATGCAATGCCACAGGACCTATGGGACTGACATTCCCCTGGAACAGAAGCTGTGGACTGAGTAGGATCCCCATAGCACTGGAAATTACACTAGAGAGGTGAAGACAACTGGGTCCTGCACATCGGTTCTTCATTTTTTCCAGAGAGGTCTGGAGAAACTTCTCCAGATGTAGATGTGTTAGATGGTAGAGTCCCTGGCAACTTGTGCAAAATACTTTCTTTCTTGACTCTTCTTTTTTACCCTTCCACTCAAGAAAGACTTGTTCAGAGGTGCTCCTGATCAGCGGTTGTGCTCCAGTAGAAAACCTAAGTGAGACAAGAGAATATGATCAGGCACTTCAGAAATCTAATCAGCCTGCATTGCCCACTCAGCGCGCTGACCTGGACTTAACAAAAATATCCAACAGATGCAATCAGACGCCTCTGAATAATAATTCTGAACACTTGTGTACTGAGCAAAGATCCTGTAGTCACAAGACTTTTATGTCCTTCTTCTTAAGATCCATATCCAAGGTTTCTTTCCAGAGCCACGTGGTTAGCATCTTCCTAAGAAATCCTCAGAAGAGATCACAGAGCTCCTAAAACTGTTTGCACCAATAAGACTCCACTCATTCTCTCACTAAACACTAATTACAGAGTAAAAATTCTCCTGCTTTCTCTGATTCCAATATCCTTCTTTTTGAACGCAGCTCCAGTGTATGAAGGGGAGGGGTTACCAGCACAGGCGATCCCCTCTAGGCTTTCATTATAGTACTGCCTTTTACTGGGAACAGGTTGGGCATAGAAAGACAGATGGGAATGTTCTGATCCATAAAATGTTATGTGAAATGGAGAAAATCACTCCACTAACAACTATGTTTAAGAAAAACAAGAAATTTGGCACCTGAGCCTGGAAGAGGGTTTCAAGCACTAAACTGTAGTTTCATAACCATTCGTAACTGCAGCCTTGAGATGCACACCAAAACTCTTTGGTGAAAGAACCTCAAAGAAAACTGGTGCTTTGGTATTTCCTATTAACTGTCTTAGCACTGTTGAGCCAGTTTGCAGAGCCTGTCTCCAACCGAGTACCCAGGATACAGAACAGAGATCTAACTCTGCATTGTGAATGCCACCCCCTCATTTACAGCACCTGAATTTTAGGCAGTGCAGTGCTAAGTTGAATCAGCTCTTAACTCTTACCTGAAATTCAAACAAACAAAAGAAAAATCTTTTTTGGAATCACTGGGCATTGGACTTCAGCAAGTCAACATTTTTTAGAATTAAAATTTTTATGTTAATTCTTTGTTTAACACTTTTTACAGGAAGATCTAGAGTCCTGCAAAATAGTAGAGTGGAAAAGATCTTAAAAAGAAGAGTAAATCTTGAACATAACAGCTCAAATTTGTAGAACTCATTGTTCTTCCTGAAGGCATAGGCCCACGTAGGGAACAAGACATCATTAAAGTTAATATTTTCCCATTCCATCTATCCATACTAATTTTAGGACTTTACTGCTTCAGACTTTTGAAGCCAATTCTTACTGAAATCATGATGTGCCATACAAAATAGACACTGGAACATGCTTATTTTTTGGCTTGTGACAGTTAAGTAGGTGAAATCATCCTGTTTTAATTACAAAGCAGCTCCTCCCTGACTATGTTTCTTATGTTTAATGTTTTTCCCCTAATAAAATGCAAAGGATTATTACTACATAGAAAAACTTATGTCATTTCTTGACAAAGAAGAACTATATTTCCTGTCTACCATGTGTCTAAATGTTGTTCACTTTTCTAGTTCAAACAATACCACTGAATCAAAAGCACCTTTTACATAAAGCAGGATTTGACCTCATTTAGTTTCATCCTGAAGAAGATTGTAGGGAAAATGAGTAATATGCTGAGAAATGTTAGTCTGAAGTCACAGGACAGGAAAAGTGGTTTGTAGCTGTTGTCTTCATGATAAAAGTACCTTTCATTTTATTTAATAAAAGTAAGATGAGCTACTCAGAACCAGGTTGTGTTCTCCATTACACTGGAAATACCCTTACAAACTGAAGAAATGTCCCCCTTCTTACATGTCAAGTATTCATTACATGTTTTTGATTTACACCTTTAAGTGCCAATTAATATAAAAGATATTATGTCAAACATTTCTCATAACTGTTGTAAAAGCTTGTGTCATGAAAATGCCATTTGTTGGGCTCAGAAAACATGTAATTTTTAGAAGTGCTGACTTCTGCAAACACAAATGCCATGGGCATTCATTCAGAAGGACAGCTGTCAGAGAAGAAGGACTTATGTTCTTTTCTTGATGTCTGTCTTGGTGCCAGATCACATACTCAGAGGAAAGAAACTTGGATCCAAAGCTCCTTAAAAGTGAAGTCTACCAGACACTTTCCTCTTTTAAAAAAAGGGCTTCAACTACCAAACTCATAAGATGTTGCCTGCTCTATCTGGTAGAGCTTTTGAAATAGCCTCTGTCTGTAGTTGAAGCAAAGAAACTTACTTCTCCCAGTCTGTGAGCACACTGTTCACCTGAGAGGAGTCTCTATTCCCACTATTGTTTCTGTGTTTTACATGATTCCTCCTTGTATAACAAACATACACAGGGCTGGAGAAGGAACTAAAATTTGCAATCCTTTGCTGATGTCCAGAGTGGGAAATCATATTCCTTTCTTCATATTCAATAAATTATTGATGATTTCCCTGAAAAAGAGAAGTTGTTGACCCTTTCAGTAGTAGTACAGTTCATATGACCTGAAACAATGCTTCAAACTGTTGCTTTGTTAATGACTCTCTTAATCATAGAATCATTTATTAATCATAGAATCATAGAATCATTTAGGTTGGAAAAGACCCTTAAGATTATCGGGTCTAACCATTAATATTTGTCTTAATTTGATTTGAAAGGGATAGTTTAAGGAGTTTTCCAGGCAGTGACTCCTAATCCCAAATATGGTGAAACATGTGAGCATCTGTAATACAAAATCTTTCTTTTCCTCAAATATGTTATTAACAGATGTCTGCCTCCTGCACATTCTGCAAACTGCTTACAGGTGGCAAGGAAATTGTTTTAAAACACTATAACAAAGACTTAGAGTAAGCTTGTACCTCCTTCCCAAAGAGATCTTAAAAGATCCCCAGAAAGTCATCAGAGAATAACACAGGGTATTGAAAACAGAAGGGCATTCTTCAAGAAGTGGAAAATGCTTTCAAGCAAGAGAAGTGGAATTAAGCCTAAACTCTGGCAAGTCCAGAACAAGATAGGCCAAAAATAACTTTTTTAAATAGTTGCATGAAGGGTAAAAACTATGAAGAAAACTTCTTAAACATATCAAAAGCAGGAAGCATGCCAGTTTGTCTTCAGGGTTGATAGATGATATAAAAGGTAAAAAACAATTTCTCCAACAAGACGCAGTCATAGCAGAAATACTAAGTGAATTATTTGCATTGGCGTTCACTATAGAAGAACGTAGGTAAGCTCTGACACTGAACCTTTCCTTATGGCAGACAAACCAAGGAAATAACTCAAAACTGAAGGGTGCTTAGAAGAGTTTTATGATTCTGATGAGTTTTTTATCATTGATAACATGAAGAAAGAAAAATAGTTTTCCCTTGAAAATTCAAAATCAGATTATATTTGAGATTGTCAGAATTGCTCAAATAAGCTTGGATGCTGAAAGACTAAAGGCTGAATGAAATGGGGTGTTTTCGAAGAATCTGTCAGGAGATATTCAGGAAACCACATACTAGTAAACCTCTTTTGTCTTGGACCAAGAAGCTGAACTGCATAACTAACAACATGAACAAATATGATGTAATAGGGAATATTCAACATGAATTTTGCTGGGAGAAATCATGCTTCACTACAGATCCTTTGAGAGAAACAAGAATTACAGATGAGCTCCCTAATATACTATACCTGGATTTTCAAAGAACTTTTTGAAAGTTCCTCATCAGAGTTCTTAACCTACCAGGAAAGATCCCCTCACAGATTAATGGTCAGTTAAAAGCTGGGAAATAAATAAAGAGAACGAATAATGTGAAATGTTACTAGTGGTAACCCATGAAGATCTGCACTTGTGGCATGTGGTTTAGTGCATGTGGTTAAACATAAATGACTGGGGTGAAGAGGAACACAAAAACTTTCTTGATATACATCTTTTCAAGGCATCATGCCAGAAACTGACTTCAGAGAGCTGAAGATATCATGATATTGGATGATTAGATATTAAAAGGTCAAATGAAAATTAAGCGTTGATAAATAGGAAATAATTAAAGTCTTTAAATAAACTATTCCCAATAAGGAAAGGGATCTTGAACTCACTGTTATTTCTCTAGAATCACCAGTTCAAAGATCATCAGCAATCAGAGGAAAATAAAACTCTAGTAAAGACAGAATGAGAAACCTTGTACCACTGTAGAAATCTGTGGCAAACATAGGCCTTCTGTCCTATGTAAAGTACTCCTCACCATCCCCCTCTCCGAATAAATATATAGTAATACTTGTAAAGGATATAGAAAACTGTGACAAGGATGATGAGAGGTAAGGAATGTTTTCTGTATCAGAAGATTTTAAATAAACTAGAACTCTTCTCAGAAAAATAAGGAACCAAGAGTGATTTGATAGGTTGTAAAATCATGAATGGGCTGGAGAAGGTGACTAGGGAATAATCATTCACTGTATTTTATAACACGAGGATGAGAAAGCACCAAGTAGAATTATCAAGCAGTAGGTTTGAAGGAAATAAAAGGAGTACTTTTTCACATAACACCTCATTATATTGTGGAACTCACTGCCACAGATAACTTCCATTGCCAGAAGTATAAATGGTTTCAAAAACACATTAAACAAATTAAGGATTGGAAGATCCATCAAAAACTAATAAACCTGATGATGTGGTTCAGTCTTCAGTTCGAGAAAGCAGCAACAAGAGATGTCTGGAAGCTTCATGGCTGTGCAGTTACCAAATCATTTGCTGACCACTATCAACAATATGATATTGGCACAGATGAGTTTTAAATCTGGCTGAAACCAGATTTTCTGTATTCTTAACTTTTGTCACAATTTCCAGTGAGTTCCCATTACCCTGACCACAATTCCTGACATACATTACCCCTATGTTCAGTCTTTAGTGACTATCTTCATCTGACTTAATTTATTTGGACCTATATGTTGCACATGCATATCCTCATTCATTTTCAACCCTTGGATTATACCCATGAAGAGAAATTGACATTCATTTTAAGTCAGATCAGTCCAGCCAGGACCACATTTTTCCCTCTGGAAGTACATGTCCCTTTCCCTTGACCACCTAGGTTTTTAAATTAGGCATCTTAGTTCCATCTTAACAGTTAGATAGAGCAGATCTGGATGGCAGACTAGTTTTAGATTCTCTTGACTTTAATAAAATAAAAAAGCAAATAAAAGAAGAAGAAAAAAAGACAGAAGTGAGAAGAAAGATCAGAAGATATCTAGAAACAGAGAGGGAAACTATGAACACTAAGTTGTAAAAGGAGTTGAAATCTTTTATGATGATTGTTAAAACTTGAACTGGTCAACAACGTGATGGTGAAGGATTTTTTAAAGGTGTAACACATTTCCACACGTGAAAATTTCAGTCTTTAATTTTATTTTTAACCCACCTTTTCCAGCCTCCTATGTTTCAATAATATGAATAAACCACTGACAATTATTCATCCATTAACCTCTTTCCTTGTCATTGGACTTCAGAGGATGCTATTGAAAGGGAAAAAAAGTCACCATTTATAAGGAATTTAACTGAAAGTACAATGAAGTTTTTTTCATATTTTGCAGCAAAGACCCAACAATCTAAGGAGAAACCGTCGTGTTCAACATGTTTTTCATCATATGCACTGTTTTATATTCCAGGTATTATATAGTATCTGTATACAGATCATTCCACAAAAATGATTCAATGCAACCAGCTCAGAAATAGAAACAGCAAATAGTACTACTAAACACATAAGGATAAGATAGAAGACATTAACATGAAGATGTTGGGTTCGTTCGGAGAACAGGGGAGAAAAGTACAGTATCCCAATCAGCAGTATTACTTTAAATACAGAAACTAAATGCATTCAAATAACAAACACAATTTACTTGACAGTTCTGGAAAAGGAGACAAAATATAATAATGAGGTTTAATTATGCTACAAAGTCACCAAGTAATAGAAGACCATAGCACTTGTAGAGAATAGGTCACCCTGTTTCCTCTGTGGGCTTCTATCTGTTAGGCATGCCATCAGCCCCATCTTTTCTTGTTTTGTCCAGGCGCAAAACTGCCCTCTTCTTGTACCAGAGGTCGGGAAGGCATATGCTTTTCTCCTTATAAGGATAAAAGGAATCAGCCAAATAGAGATTTCCTCTGCATTGTAATACCTTTTACGACATTTGTAGCATTTTCAGGAGGACTTTTCTAATTCCAAATCCAATTCATCGGGGAACTGGTGAATGACTGATCAGTGTTTTAGAAGAAATTAATTTTCTTTACTAAGAGACCTATACTCATGGTATTGCTGTCGAAGAATGTAAGAAAGGCATCAGCTTTTGTAAAATATGCTTTCATACTCACTTCATAGGCAAGTCTAGCCTCATCTGAAACCACTCATTAAGTCACTCTTATAGACTTTAGGTATTCACACCAATTGGCCAATTTACATTATGTCTAGGTTCCAGGGCCTATAAGAGTCTCTTTTAGGCCTCTGAAGACAGTTCCTAAAATCTGTCACCTGTAAGCCAGGTAATATCTTGAATCACTTCATATATGGCTATAATTTCAAATTTTGGTGGAAAAAACATTTATCTAAAGAAAAGTGTCCTGATTTTCATAGCTCGTGTACAATAAGCCTTTACTGAGATTTTCTAGATAAAAATTTAAGGACGAAGCAGGCAAGAGTCTTTAAGAGCTTCAAAACAGATTAAAATGACCTATGTTTGAAAATGTTGGCATATCTTTTTCTTTTTTTTCTTTTTTTTTTTTTTTTGGCAAGGGAGATTCTGTGAGTGACATTCTGTATCTACTATTTCAAAGTGAAAAAAAAAAAAAGGTATGCTTTGATAACAGCCTGCCTGTTTTGTTGCTGGGGTGCTATTACTTTGTGTTTCAAACAGTTGGAGATTGAAAAAAGGTGTTCCCTTTCAGTACTCAAATTTCATGACACACTGCTCTTTTTTTCCCATCACACGGGAAGCACCACACAAGGGAGAAGATATATATGAGTACAACTCACAGTTACTTTGAGATGATGAATACCATGATGAAACAAAAGAAATTTCCCATTAAATAAACCACATGTCAGATTTCAACTCAGATTCAACCAGCTTTCAACTAAGGAAATACGTCTTAGCTGTAGATCATGGAGTAAATACATATCCGCTTTACTCAAAGTGGCCCACAGAGAAACAAACAGAAATATGAACTAACGCCAACTATGAGAATAAACAGAAAAGCCTTCTAAGAGCAGGCCATCTCATGCTTTCACCAATGCACCCCTGAAAGAAAAAGATGCACACATCTCCTTGCCTTAGGCAATGCTTAATTGACTTATATCAAAATAAGTTGTGGAATTCAAGGTCAAATATACCCAGTGAATGCTGGACCTCATACTGCTTAGGGTATTGCCTGGATATAAAAAAACATGAAGAACTGAAGCTTACCACAAGGTCCAGCAAAATATAATGTATTTCCTTTGTCATAACTAAACAATTTCTCAGGACTTCTATTTAGCCAATTAAAAATAACAAAAAATAAGTTTGGGGAGTAATGGAAATACTGGAAATAGGGAAGAAAAAATAATAGAAAACTCCCATGACAAATGATTAGCTTTCTCCATCCTTTAATTAGGCAGACCAGGGAGATACGCTACATGCTTAGCATGCAGTTTAGTCCCCTCAGACTGACTCCATACCCACAAAAAACAATGATAAAGTGCTTAGGAATTTTTTGATGTGTTTTTTTTCCTTAGTACTGCATTGTTTCAACAAAAGCAAAAGATTTTTCAAAAATGTATATATTAACAAATTTTCTTTGGGCAAAATTTCATGTCTACCAGGAAGAAAACTGAGAACAGGAATGCTATTACTGCTTCTACCTCCCCCATTTTTCTTTCACTCCCTCTTAATCATGCTCCATTCTTAATTTCGTAAAATCTAATTTTGTCTTGACTAAGACTTTCAACTAAATCTACACAATGATTGCTTTCAGATCAGCCTGCTTTGGTGTAATTCCTTAGATACACACTGGGGAATAAAGTATTCCAGAAAAAACAGGTGAACTAACTTTCCTGACGTGAGAAAAAGAAGTCTTGAATGGCTGACCGGGTTTCAGGCCTGATATGTGAAATGTCCTGGCTGTAAGGTACATCTTGTCCTTCTTGGATGAAAACTCCTAATTTTCCTAAAATATTCATTTCATTCAATCCAAGACCCAGTCATGAGTAAATTATGTGGGCCTTAGCTGAAGTAGTCGAACAGTTTCTAGGGATTTCTGTGAATGGGACTATCATTATCCACACACTTCATTGCGAAGGAATAGGAATGGATTGTTGGAGGGATCCTAATCCATATGTAAAGCTGCCATTCCAGTTAAAACAAGCACTATATAGTAATAGAAATAACAGTGACTCTATTTGTGGTCTTCTTTGGAAAAAAAAGACAAAAAACAACAAAAAAAATACATCATCACATACATAGTTGTATTTCACTGTAAAACTAGATGACTAAAATAATTTCTGGTGAAACTGAGCTTAAAGAAAAGTCAGACAAGGTAAAATTACTATTGTAGATTTAATGGATATACAGTGGTGCTTCAATATCCACTGTCCTAATTGCAAGGCTATACCTGTGAATAGTTGGATGATAGTAAAAGGAACCATTTCTATTATGATGAATTTACATTTTTTTAAAAGGTTCATTTGGTAACAGTTTTACTATTTTATATTTTTGCACAAACATGCCTTTACTGCTAGCACTTCTATCTAGATATCTTGGGTTTAACCTTAAATGGTAAATGTTTACTTAATTGTTTAAACATTATGTTTATTACATTTTGAAAGCACACACATGCACTCACTGACTCTTTTTGGATCAAGATTTGATGAATATAAAATCTAACTTTTTAAGTAGAATCTGCATAAACAACATGTGCTTTGTGAATTCATTTGGTTCCCTGATTTAGGATGTTTTATGCAACCCATTTAGGTAACCGTATGATACAAAGTAGGAGAATCAGCTGTATAGGTAAGGTACAGAAGTCATACAAGGTAGAAGTATTTGTATAGCTAATGCTTTCAAGATTTCAGTTCAGTTATTAGTTAAAAATACTTTCTTCTTGATTATTCACACTAAATTATCTACATTCTTTCTCATGGTCTTCAGTAGATATTCCAATATGGGACACCTTAAAGCTCTGGGATATCAAAATTCCCTCTGCCTGTTGCTAGGTAGGCACAGATAAATTCCTGTAGGAGACGTTTCACTCTGGGTAACTCATTTGATGCTATCAACCCTGGTCTCATCTTGCTGGGAAACTACTGAGATTCTTACTGTTGTTTGCTATTGGATGCAGTGGTGGTATCCACAGCATTTTTACTTGGATTTTTCACTTGTGAGGATGAAAAAAGAAAATATTCAACCGAGTTTGCTTTAAGCGCAAGACATACTTAGAGAAGTTCATCAAGCCAGAGCAAATTTAAATATGAAATTGGAAATCAAGATACTAAAGTCACGAGCAATAATGAAACACAAATTATGATACTTCATTTATTCCCATGCAGAAATCAGCTCCAAAATAAATTGTAGATCTTGTTGAACCATGAGTAGGTAGATCATATGATGGCTCCTCTGCCCAGAGTGACTTTCCCCTCCAATATTATCACTTCCTCAACAAAACACTTAAGCTGACTCCAAAATGGAAATCATATGAATT
Source organism: Cariama cristata (assembly GCF_000690535.1). NCBI lineage: Eukaryota > Metazoa > Chordata > Aves > Cariamiformes > Cariamidae > Cariama > Cariama cristata. Next base: position 26,408 of record NW_009598082.1, on the reverse strand, counting down.
TATATTCTTATAATCTGTGATTCTGACCCATATTAAAAAGTAAAAATTTAAAAATTGCTTGTAGTCTAAAGATCATAATGCTCCAAAAGTCTTGAAATTATATGCTGACTAAAACCTGCTGAAGACTGAACATAAAGACATATTTTCTTCCACATATTTCAGCTTTCATTGCATCCCATGATTTCATCTGTTTGCCAAATTTTGTATTATGTTTGGTTTTACCTCTCATAACTATTTGAAAAAGGAATATTTCACATGAATATAATGACATAATATTTCTTTCTCTTCCATGTCTCATAGACAGTGAGTCACCTGCCTCTCTTTTTTGTCTCCCATACAATATAGCTAACGTAGCAATTCTCCTGCAAATACCTCCTCTCTCATCTTTGTTTCACAGTTACTATCTTTTCTCCCCAAAGATCTAACTGACAACATGTTCAGTAAACCTTGGAGTGATCTCTTTCTGACTTTGAAGATTACTCCATTTCAGATCTGAGGAAAGGCTTCTGTGCTGGAAATTCTGTTTATTCAAACTGTACCAGCTGCTCTAATAAAGGCATTCCCTTACAGGAAGCTGTCTGTCTCAATGAGGACACTAATTCACTAACAAAAAAACCTGGGTTTTGTCATCCATTAGTCTCTTTTCTTTTTAGCTCAATAATAAAAAAAAAGATATTAAACATGACTAGCAGCTAATATAGTGCTAATATAATGCGGTTAGCACAGTATGACTGGCAACTAATCACATACCACTAAGAATAAATAATTCATGACTTCATGAATAACCACTGAAATTTGATGTATTCACAAATATAATGATCACTGATAATTACAAGTAAAAACAGAAGTATACGGAAGTTAGTATCAAAGATTTAGAAAATAAAAGACTAACTTTTCAATGAAGCTGAGCTTAGGCTAAATCAAAAAATTGGAGGCATCATCATTTCAATTATAGATGGAGCTGTATGATTTCACCTTTTTTGGTATTATATTTCAAGAACTCTTTGTTGAAAGAAATGGCGTGATGGAGACAGAAGTGATGAATGCACTGAAAAATTGCTTCCTGTCATAAATAACTTTATAAACCTACTGGGAAATTTTTCCTGTCTACATATGGTAGATAGTGACTAATGCAGGATAATCAAATTAGAAATCATTCAGCCAGTAGGGACTACTGACCACACGAAGGTCCAGTGACTAAAGCAAGATTAGAAGTTGATATGTGTAAATCACAACTGAACCTAATCAGAAGCAGATGCCTGATTTCAGACAGTTCTTCATGAACAAGATGTCAAAAAAGATTAGAAATAATTGAATAGATGGAGACAATGAAATGCAGACTGTATTATACTACAAACAATTGACAGAATTCTATGCGAGTAGGTATGCATAGTTTAAATGCACAGTGTCCATGGAGAATATATATAACAAAAAATTAGTTTCTACCTGATGATTGTGTAATTCACATGAATAATATTTAGTGTGTACACTATGTGTAAACATATTGTGAAAATATAGTTGATTAAATGGGACATATAATATTCCCATTCTCTGATTTTCTCTGGGTTAGCACCATTCGAATCAAGCATTTGTTATTAATTTACAGACTAAAAATATGCTTTTGAGTATTTTATATTTATCCTAAAACAATTCTAAACTGTAAATTTACATTTTAAAATGTTCCTACTCGTGAATATCACTTAAAAATCACAGAATAACTGCAAAATAAATTTACTGTGGTATCTATTATCTCAGTTTCTTTGCTTTCTTCTGGAAATGTTACTGCAACCCCATGAAACTTTTCTATGATTACTGATATATATCTTTGATTTTATTTTACAGGCCCTGTGTAGAATGTATGTCAGTGCCTAATAAAGAATATAAGAGCTAAATAAAGGGACAGTATATTTTTCTCTATTCTGATAATTTTCACAATCCTTTGTCATAGTTTGGGGGTACTGAATGTAGATATGTGTCTCCATCAGTACTCTGAAGAGCAAACACTTAACATATAACACCTACTATTACTACTAGCTTATTCACATAGGCACAGAGAACTAAATATCATGAGTGGTATGTTGTATTACACAAATTTGAATTTATGCAGTATGTCCTATATAGGGAATATTCTAAACTATCTGGAAGGATATGTTTTGCCATAGAAGGATTTCTAGAGCTAGTAGAAGACAATAATACACTGTCTATAGAGCTATAAGAACATTGTACTGGTAATAAGCACAACAGTAGGCATTGAGAAAAGAAGTCTGACATTCAGATAACTGAGAGATTTTAGCGAAGTACTTGTGAAAAGCCAGGACATAGCTTAATTTTACTAAATGAGATATTTCTATGATTCTTCAATATTTAGCTCTTTTGTACTTTTGATTAGGTGATTTTTCAGGCTCTAATCGTTTGCCAACTTCTCAATCTGAATATTCGTGTGACTCACTCGTTACACATCACTCACACTTTCTGATTGACCAACTAAATCTCACATGGCTCCATCTCCTGTCTGGATGACTATTTTACAAATTATATTTGCTGATATTTAATCATAGTTTTGTACATAAATACTTCTGTGAGTTGAGATTTAGAGGAACACATACACAAGCAGTACACTGACATAAATGTTTTTCTAAGCCAAAGAATAATTTAGACAAAGAGATGGAGAATATTAATAAAAATGTGAGTCAGAGACTTTCCTGCAAACTGGGTGGGTGGGTAAGGTTAATGGAAAGGACTGAGCTTACAACAAAGTTACACCTTTATTTTTGCTGACTGAAAAGTGCCATAAAAAAAAAAAATCCTTTGATTTTTTCAACAATGTCTTTTAGCTAAATATTCTTTATTGATTTCAATGGTAAGATCTTCAATATGGGTTTGGGCATAATGCAAAAGTTTGTTTCCACTACCATGTTTGTTATATGCCTGGAATCCTTGCAGGTAAATGTGATGACATTTGAGTAACAATTCTGCACCACTAAAAAAAATGTCAGTAACAGTAGGCTCAAGCTGCTGTTTGCTATTAGAGCATATATAAGTCATGTATACTAAACATAGAGTCAGTAATACAGAGACGAAATCACACTCCGGTGCAGAAAATAGGAACTTCAACTTACCCAGCCGTATACAATACTTTCCAAAAGATCAAGACAAATGTTTGTATTTGTACTGTTTGTACAATGACTGATAGATTAAGAAAAAAGGAATTTGTGTGAGTGTATATGATACATTTAGAAGGATAAATTCATGACTCAAAGCACTAGTGTAATTAACATCTAAGTCCTTTTCAGCTTCTGAATGCAAACACTTAGAAGCAGGAGAAATTAGCAAAAGCAGAAAGCATATTACACACACTCAACAGATAGGAATTTTTGAGCATGAAAAAAACCACTCTTTTGTTAATTCTTTGAATCAACAACATATGTTGTTTACTTATTTTTGCATCTTGCAGAAAAAATAAAGTTGGCTTCAACAAATAATGAGCAGATGAATTTTGAAGAAAGAGGACTGTGCTGCTAGAATTATGAATACTAGACAGTAGTGCCATTATACTCTGGACTTAAGGTTTTTCCACAGTAAAATAATAGCCTGCCAGAGAGACAAACAAACAAATTAGCTGATGATGGACCTCCCTTCCACAACTAACTTTTAATTCAAGACAGTCCATTTAACTAATGAGGAATCCTCTTCTTGTACTACTATGATAATATGAAAATGGTGTGGAAGTGATAAACTAAAAAGAATCAGTCAAGTTTTTGACCTTTCTCAGAAGTACCTTTGACATCAGCTAGATGAGAATGTGAGGAGTCAGCCATTTGAGTAAGTCTCCAGTGATCTAGCCCCTAGAAAGTCTCAAATAACTTCCTTAGTCATAACAGGCACTTTGGCCTGACTCACAAAACAGACTAGCATGCAAGTTCAACTCCCACTTAAAATTGTTAGTGGTCTGAGTTCATCTCACTTAGTTTTAACCAGCTTAAATATAGGGATCTAGTCTAAACTAGTCACTTTCCAAGGTCCTCACATAAGCTTCTAAAAATCTTTCAGTTTCCGAATTTTCCTTGTGAAGTCCTTAGAATTCTGCTCTAAGGCACATGCTTAATTAAAATATTGTAAATTAGCTTAGTGATTATCTCATATATTTACTCCTTTTGGACTCAAAAAAGAGGAGTTTTCTAACCTCTAACATCTGTTGACTAGCAATTTCAGAATATATGCAAGTATTCATGGAGCTAAAGGAGGATGAAATGCTGACCTTCTTCTACACAAACCTTTTGCTGTTTGATCACTTAGATGATGGAGCATTCAGCCTTTTATTCCACTGTCATATGATACGGTTTGAAATCATTTCCTTCACATTACTTGGACTAAAAAGTAGTAAATGTGCTAAGTAGTAAGGTCTTTGGAGAGAAGGGAAAAAGAGAGAACGATAACATAGACTTTATCTCTTCTTCCAATTTTTGCTTGAGCTAGTCTAATTTTCACAAAATGAAGTAAGAGTAAGCCAAGAAGCATCTGAGGTTATTTTGCACTGAAGGCTGTGGAAACAACTGTGAAAATGTGTCTAAAATGTAATGTAAGTCTAATCAGAATTTGCATGACAAAAGCAAGCTACTGTAATGGAACCGACAATGTCACATTAATACTGCTTGAAAAAAAATGGACAGATTTGTGGATAGAGAGTATATGTTTTGGGGCAGATGTTCTCTCCAACTCAGTTGCCATTGAGTGCAATGTTATCTCACTTTGTAGGAGCTCTGTGAGAAGATTTATGGTGTCAAAAATGGAGGAGGGGTGGAAATATACAAAGGTTTCTTTGTCCTTCATTTTTTTTAAGTCCACTTTACAAGAGATTCCATGAAAAAGAACGGATTTAAAATAAAGACCATGGAATCGGGATTTTTCTTCCAAATCAGCCCTTGTGTCTATGGTATGCAAAGTTAATGACAAATGGCTCAGCAGATCATTAATTTTTCTCATGGAGCCACTATGGATTTTCACTGAATAAAGTTCATATTGTGCTCTGATACTAAGGGAGGAACATTGAGACAAAGCAGTAAGAATTTGTTAGTACAAGAGAAACTGTTGTCATGACTTTACCAGTCCTGCTTTGCATGACTTTGTTTCTAATTTCTGAAGACATGTTTAGCCACTCAGCCTAGTACACCTGTCGTTCTAACTATACTTGATCAAAGGCAAGGGGCTAGGCAAGCATGTCATGAAAAAGACAACATTTTTGGTTTATTGTTCAATACAATCAACAGGGCTGTAATCAAAGACTGCTCCTATTATTGTCCTCAAGTTTTGTTCGGGATTAAAAACATTATGAATTATCAGAACAAGACCGATTTGTATGGTCCCCTCACTCCCACTGTACAATATCATTTGAAGTGATATATTCTCCCTTGAAGGTGAAGCTTCCATGATTCCTCTTAGCCTGCTGCTCCACACTCCTGCAGATCTCATGCTTATGAAATTTGTGATTAATTGTGCCCTGCTCTTTCATTTTGTTATCTATTCTTCAAAATTCTTCTCTCTGCCTCATGCTTTCTTTGATAAGGTGTTGCTTGGTTATCATAACTGGCGTTGGAGGCTGTGAGATGTATGGGCAATAAACCTTCCATGAGCAAGAGGTGATCTGAAGGCAGGTTGTGCCTCATTATCAAACTGCAAAAAGAGAAAGTTAAGGAAATGGCAGGACCGAGAGATAAGGCAGGAATGAGTTTCTTTCTTTGTTGTGTTGGTGGACCAGAGTCAGCATAACAGGGGAAACAGTATTCCAGAGAGCATACGTGGCCTCACAGTGCCTATCAGTATGTTAACCAGTGTCCTAATTTACTGGTGAGAGAGAGTATGCTCTAGCTGATCAGTACAGTTTGCACCACAATTCAAAATCCTTGTAACACTAGGTGATATGTGCATTCCTCTTTCTACTTGAGTACATTCACTTTTGATCTAGTCCTGCTTTTACAGGTTTTTCTATGACAATACCAAGCATGAAACAATGTTTAGCTTCAGTTGCATCCACTCTGTTACTTCTGTGCTAGACAACCTTTCCCTGAACAACTGAAGTTAGTTCATGGTCTCTAAATTTCAGTGGAACTATGTTCTCAGAATCAGATCAGTGCAGAAATAACTTTGGGATCTCATCTTCTGCCCCTTCTGATCATGCTAGTACTACTATGATTTCAGAAGGACTGTTACTGTATTTTGATAGGATACTTCAACAGAACAGTTTTGTTAACAGTAGACTATGAAGCCAACTCTGACTTTGCTTATGAGCTTAAAAGCTCTTTGTTTAAGAGCTAAAATGTGATCTAAGTATCTCATTGTATAGATTAATCTCAGAAAGGTTACTTCCTTTTATGTAACATTTAAAACTTCAAGACCGTTAATCAGTTTATCTAATGACAATTAGTATCACATTATCATAGTGAATGATCATAAGAAGTAACCATATAAATCTAGTCAGGTAACTTTATACTTCGTTCTTTTCTCTAATCCTTGCATTCCCAAAAATCCTGTGTTCCTCCTAGTATGAAATGATTCTACAGTATTTTATGAATAACCTTGATATACTGATCATGTGAAGATCAGCACATCACTGAGGATTCCCTCCCGTGAAAAAATATGTGTATATCAGCAAGGCATATAATATATTTATTGTACAGTAAGTTTTGGTACTAAATGAAGTAAAAAGTAGTAAATAGTACAGGCTTAAAGATGAATATATGGTATGATTTTTATTAACAGAAAGGAGGTTTAGCATTTCCAGGAAAAATTTATTTTCTTGCGGCGAGTTACGGAGGCACAACTTGCCCTTTACTACTCCACAAATTTCCCGAGTATAAAGTGGATGGACTATGACACTAAAACAATAATCCAGGTAGTGCAGAACTATGGTAAATTTTTTTTAAGAAACCACCTACCTGAATTTAATTATTTCAAATGACAGAACAGCATGGGCTGTTGGAAAAAAATCCTTCAAGGTATCCCAGACAAAGGCAACAGGAAATATAACTTCTGGTGACCCCAAATTATAAAAGGTTTCTCCAATAACTGCAAGGTTAAGTGTTTTGAACGACTGAAGGAGAAAAGGGTCTTATAAGACTTAGGTACCAATTACCTTCAGGGTTGGTGCAGACAGCCCACAATAGCCAAAACCTGGGAAGAAGTAGATTTTGGTCTAGAATTTCTTAAAGAGAGCCAGATGAACAGCAAACACAAGAACTTGCATTAGAAAGCAGCATAAATGAAAAAAAATGGCATCTCTTTTCTCAACATACATGCCTTCCCTCAGCTTACCTGATCTTATTAGGAAAAAAATCACTCTTTTATCACTCTTTTAGGTCCACTGACCTCAGAGTTCTGATGCTGTCTGTAGATCCTGTACCCTGCTGTGTGCAACTGAACTAAACCCAGTTGGCTAAAACCTGTCAAAAATCGTTCTAGAAAGCAGACTATGCATGCAAGGATGGCAGATAGAGAAAGCTTTCAACTGTAATGAAATAATTTACACCCAAATCATTCAATCCAGTCAGTCAGTTCTGCAGAGCCATTTTTCATAAGGACATATCTGAAAGATACTTGAAGATGGACTCGATCTACAGAGTAGTTTAGAAATGAATGATTTATTGTTGTTTTAAATGACCCTTTAAAAAACGTAGATTCTTCCTTTCTCATGTACAGATGACATCAGTAAGCATTCCCTGTTCTGCTGAAGTTCTGTCATCCTTTGAGGCATCAGGAGTTGCCTGTAATTGGAGGACAGATACAAACATTGATTGTCCTCTAGATGGATAGGACATGACAAATTTTGTTTTGATCTGCCTTGAGGCATAGGAGATTTCAGTTCTTGTCTGAAAAGTATGCAATGCAAAAGTCTTAATGTGAAATAAATTGGAATAATGACAATAACTGTCTAATTATACATGGCATGAAATAAACCTCAATTTCAACAGAGTTCAGGAAAATCTAATGAGGTCTGATTTTTACACCTATTTCCTGGCTCCAAGCCAAGTGAATATTCTCATCAAATTGGTTGATTGGCTCTGGCAGGATCAGAATATCTGGCATTATAGTAATACACAACTTGAAAATAAAGTTTTATAACACAGTATTTTAATCCATATTTATGTTATAAGTAACAGATTTGTATGTCTTTTCTCTCTTCTTCTACTACTTCCACTTTTTACCCATATTTTTAAAATTGTGTCTCACTCTCTTGGCAGTCTTGATATACAAGGATATCTTACTTCATTGGCAAATGGAAACGTGTGGCACAGAGCGGAATAAATAATTTGGTTGAGCTACAGAAAGTATAAAATCCAGAAAGCTCGAATTTGCTCAATAGTATGATTTGATGCACCTGTACTCATCATGCATACCTAACTAACAAGAATTGTTGTATCAACCAACAGTAGGTTTCTGATGAGGAAGGATAGAAGAAGCAGTTCTGTTCTGTCTCCCACATAAAGACCATAATGCTCACATAACCACCATAATGCTATCTAGTGCTGGAAATACAGGACAAACAAAAGCAGATGAAATCCTAGTGCCTTAAATCCCATATCAGTTGGAACTTAGATCTCTAAAGCTTACCACATCCAGAAGAGCCTAATCTTGTATTTGTGAACTGCCTCCCTTCACAGCCTTAAAGTTCACCTCATGTTGATCACAAGTACTTCTTCTGATGAGGTGGCAGTCTTTTAAATACCAGCTAAAGCTCTGCTGCAATCTGTCTAAATTTTCTGGAGAAACCCTGAAAGTTTTGTGTTGTCATAATTGAAGCCAATTTTGATAGTGGACAGATGCCTGCCTGTAGATTAGGTAACTTTCATATGCTCATTGACTGGTCCAAGCCAGTGCCTGCATAGTGATTCAGGTCAGCAGACCATGGCCTCAGGGAAGAAAGGACTCTGTTGGGCTATTGGATTATATCCTGAGCAGAGCCTAGAGTCCTGCACATTGAAGTCTTATTCATTTTGCACATTTGGAGATTTTAATTTCTGCACGAAGAAAATTGGTAGGGTGCATCCCAAGGGAATGGAGGAGATGAACATTTCCTGTTATTTCACTGTATTCTCAATGGAAAAGGATAGACATGTACCTTAGACCGGATTATCCTCTGGTGGTACCTAAATTGCATACACAGGCCACAGAGCAGACATTTGATTTCAGTAGCCTGGAACTCCATTTGCAGATCTTGGAAGTGTTTATTTCTTTTCAAAACCATTCAAGGGATGCAGGAAGTTACATTAGAGAAGCTCAAATATTCTTTCTTCTCCTTTCTGGGGCCAGGCACTTCAAAGTGGAAATGAACCAGTGCCTAAACTGAATAGACTAGACACCACCATATTAAACAGGATATCCTGAAAGAAGGAACTCAAGTCTTTGGTTCATGTGAGAGGATCAAGGCCCTTGTCTGGAAGGGAAGTTCACAACTGTAGATCAACCTGTGAAGTCCCAGTAGAAGCCATGGTAAGAATAGAATATGAGTATGAAAATAGGAAAATTTGTCTGGAAATCAACTAGGCAAGCCTGATTTTATGCTAAAATATGAGGAAAAGGATAAGGATAATCCTCATCTTCCCATGGGCTGCAAATTCCTCTGTCTCTGTTAGAAGAAATTATTTCTTTAGGATTCAATTACAGAGTTTAACGCAGAGGTTCAAACTTCATATGGGCATGGACACCTTCACAGAAATGAATTGAAAGGAACATTGTGCTTCTTCACTACTGCATAGTTATGGTGACCCTTTGGCAGATGTGTATGGATAAATTGTGGGGAGATTACCTTATAATAACCCAAACCCTCTCCTTTGCCAGACTAATCTTTCCCACCAGATCCGCACTCCTGTCTTGCAGCCAATAGTGAACTAATACAGAAACCCCAGAGAAGAGTACTGACATTACCTTGTCATTGCAAAGTACCAGAGTAGGCTGTAGAAAGTAAAGCCTGAGCAGGGGCTGAGTTTCATGAGTGTCCAAACTGATTTTCAAGGGAAAATATCCTGTAATCCAAGCAAACTTGGTTGAGATTTGAATACAGAAGTTGGTTTTGCACAGAAACTACAGGAAAATTAAGCAGAACTGAGAATCTTGCAGTCAGAGGGAAGGATTTTAACTTGTGTAAATTTTTACCCCTTGGAAATCAGGTGAACCGATGCCACTATCTGCCAGCTGAAGATTTGGTCTCGTAGATTTGGTTATCTGTATTTCCAGAAGACTGGTTTGGGAAACTAGAGAGACAGTGTGCATGATACAGACATTTTCAGAGACCTGAGGGAAATATTTCATAAATACAGGGGGCTTCATTCTTGATCAAACAGGTCCACAAGGAAGTTTAAAACTGCTGAACAGTGTTTTGTAAACAAAGCAAGCACACTGAAGATACATTACAAATTGAATTAGTATCTTTCCCTGTTTGCTGTATTAACTACAGCACAGACTTAAATTTACACCAGAAAACTTTATAGAAACTTGGCAGAAACATAGGACAAAACCCAGAGTCAGAATCATCGTCTTATGTAATACAATGAAATACATTGGTAATGATTCAGAAGACATGATAGAAGTCTGCATTGCCCATGTAATTTCAATATCTTTAAGAACAAAAAAGAAGCAGACAGAATAGTACCTCTCAGTGAGGATAATTTTACTCTTCCAGACATCACACGGGAATAATAGATCTATAGAGACAACAATAACATTTTTGTATCAATGAGTGTAAACTCAGTGTTATATTGTTGGAACTAAACTATAGTTTTCTGAACACAGTGATCTCCATGGATAATTTCTTCCAAATGACTACTGTGTGTTAGCCAAACAAGATCTCTTCAAACACTATATGTTTTATATCACTGTGTGCGCATGTTCGTGCATGTGAGTGTCCGTGTGTGTAACTTCGATTTTTTACACTAGTCTTAGCTGAAGAAAAAAAATCATTAAAGAGTATCCCAGCCACTACAGTACATCTTAACAAATGAGTGGGTATTGTTCTTTTTTGACTAACAGCTGCTTTTAGTTTAAGTAGTTTACTGTAGCTAAAAGCTCTGACAATCCAGATACTTTTTGCTATCAAGGTTTATCTCAACCTGCTAAAGTCTAGATAAAGAGTTGCCAGTTTTCCTGCTTCAAAGGAAACAAGAGTAATTGGAACTATAAACTCTCCCATTTATCATTAAAATGTACATTTTTATAGGACCACAAAAAGTATCTGTATCTTTACTAAGACAAGGCATGCATTAGACAGATTTAAGCTGAGACTGCTCAATACAGCAGATCACTTGTCTGGCATTTACAGATGTTAACGTGCACACACTCATTTCAGAAGAGGAGAAAATAGCACATGCTTAATCACAAGATTATTTTACAGAGTGAGGTCCTCTTCCTGCATAGGTCTTTGCTTTAGCTGAACCCAAGGGCCCTTAGTCCTTCACCAGAGTCATTCAGTACCTTCTATGATCAGGCCCTAGAACTTTTTTCAGTGCAGTTTCTCTCACTTGTACCTTGGCATAAAGACTGTTTCGTACAGCTAGATTCAAGACCTATCAATCCTGAAGTTGATTTCAAACACTATTCCTTGGCCAATTTTGACAATTATTCATTACCACAGTCCATTAACAAAAAGTGGAATCTACCTAGGAACTAAATAGCCCTGGTTTGTATAAGATATGTACTTTTCCTTACGGTCAATTTGATGGAATCTTCATTTCCTTTCTAATAGCTTGCAAATTCATCAAAGACAGAAACAGTTTCAAAGTGAGTTCAGTTCACTCCTACAGGCTGCCATTATTATCGGAATATATAAATTCAGGGGTCTAAAGTAAGATTTCGCCAGAGAACGAGTCAAAAAGAAAATGTTCAGTTCCTTTCTCTTGTGCTTAATAATTCTAAAAAGAATCCTTGCTTGTTTCCACTGGAACACTGTAAAGAAGGTTGCCTGATAAGATGCTCATTAGCTTCCCTAGTAAAAGATATTTTAGTGTTATCCTAAAAGAGGATTTTGGTTAACAAATCGCTGACAGATAAATGTACGATACTTCTAACAAATCTAGATGTTTCCGACATGTTTTCTCTGTTCAAATGCTGTCTCTCTATATTCCACAAACAGCGAGTTTTGCAGAATATGTGAGTAGCCTCCAGTAAGCAAAATTACTTGTTCCATGAGAATGAATGAATAAGAACCAGTTGCACAGATATTTTGAAGACTTTATATATATATGTGTTTAAATGGATTTCCTAAGGAAACAGGATCACAGAATTGCAGAATGATAGAGGTTAGAAGGGGTCTTTGGAGGTTGTCTTGTCCAGCTTCCCCTCTCAAAGCAGGGTCACCTACAGCTGGTTGCCCAGGACCCTGTCCAGGTGACTTTTTAATATCTCCAAGAATGGAGACTCCATAACATCTCTAGGCAACCTGTTCCAGTGCTCAAGCACCCTCACAGTAAAAATGTGGGTTTTTTTCCTTGTCTTCAAATGTAACTTCCTGTATTTCAGTTTGTGCCTATTGCCTCTTATCCTGTCACTGGATACCACTGAAAAGAGTCTGCTTCCATCTTCTCTACACCCACTCATGAGGTATTTATACTCACTGGTAATATACCCCCTGACCCTTATCTTCCCCAGGCTGAACAGTCCCAGCTCCCTCAGCTTCTACTCGTACGTCAGCTGCTCCAAGACCTTAAACATGTTTGTGGCCCTGCAGCACAGGAGGCTGTCGGCCTGCTTTGCTGTGGTGGTGCCTTGCTGGCCCATAGTCAAACCCCCACTGTTCAGATATCCGCTGGCCCATCCTTCTCTGACAACTTTTGAATCCTCTGATCAAGTTCACTTTAAAGGAAGGGTAGGAGTCTACAAAACAATTATATTTCAGCACATGCAGAGCTCTGGACCACTCACATTACTGCTCCTCGTTGTTCCGTGAGACAGACTTGGTGTTACTACACAGGAAGGTATTTAAGGGAGACACATTCATAGGAAACCAAACTTCCTTATTTCCTCTGTTAACAGAACAATATCTTGTTTATTGTAATTGCATGGGCTATAGGCATACTATAGCCACACTTCACAAGTCATTCAAGTCTCCAATCCAATCATGTATGAAAATATACCCTAAAATCAGTAGACACCTGGAGGATTTAAATAAGATAATAAGGAAACTACTCCTAAATTATTCTATAATGACTATTATTTCTTACACTAAATAATCTTAATGAGCTCAAAACCCAAAAGAAAATTGTAGTTTTATACTATAGAATTCTAATGGCCTGTTATAAAGCTTTCTGTGTACCTCTCTTCATGGGTAACTTCCTTAGAAGTCCTTCTAGATAGCTATGTGATTAGTTTTCTTAAAAATATGTTTTGCCAGCCTCTTAGCCTCTTTTATGACAAGAGTCTATTTTATTTGGTTTTCTTGCTTGTTATCTCGTATACTATTTGTCTGTGTGAATGTTATTTGACTGGTTCCTTTTCTAAACCCGCAGATGTATTAGTTGTTTACATACTCTGAGACCAAGCTTTATAACAGCCTTTAATGCTCTAAACTGAGCCTTAAAGAAGCTTTTATTTTTGAAAGATCATCTAAAAAGAGAGGTCCTTTCTTTGTTCTGCAATTACTTTACACATGTGTAAGGCCCTACATATGGCTGGCACTTCATATATCTAAAAGCTTACAGAACAGAGTTTGGGGTGGTTTATTCAAGGATACTAAAAAAAGTCAGTGCTGAATTTACTCTCCTCGAAGAGTTGTTGCATGGTAGAACTGAATGAATTTTAAAACTAATTTTAAGATCTGGCAATATGAACAACATTGGCATATAATTTTTCAGCAAGATGAAATATGCATGTAGAAGAAGAAAGAAAAAACCGAGATACTTGCAGTCTAATCCATTTAGCAATCTGTCTCTAATTTTAATGATGTATTTGTCATTTTATTACTCAAGAAATGTCATTTATATGAAACTGTCAATATGATATTAGAGAGGAACAGCTTGTGTTAAACTGTGTAATGTCTTTGCCAACTTTCAATGTTGGTTGCATTCTACCACTTTAGAATTTCCCTTACGCTTTCAATTCAGCTTGGATATATTACTTCATGCACCAAACTTTTGTACATAGCTGCTGTAAAAACATGTGCATTTCATCTTGGGATGGGTACAGCAACTATTGTGTTTAGTTAATTCAACAATATAGAAATTATTTTGAAAATCAATGTGTAAAAATAGCCTGATACGAAATTAAAATCCTGCAGGATCCTGAAATAGCTATCATAGTTTTTAATATTAATATTGAACAGGTGGAGTTGTAGTCACTTTCAAAAGAAAGAATTTAAAAAAAAAAAAAAAGCAGTGATAGTACATTTCCTTTTTTCTTAAAGACTCTTAAAATTATTATCTTCATGCCTGAAAATCACTGAGCTGGAGGAAAGCTAGTTATATGAGAGTTTTTTAATATATTTATATTAGTAACTGTAATATACAGTTCATTACAGTTAAATGCAAAAAATTCACAACTAGCCAATAATTCCAAAATTTGTAAAATTTTCTTCTGGAAATACAGACAAACACAAATGCAAAGTTTATTGTGTTTTTACATATATAAAGGATTTAGGGGTCTTTAGGTTCTCATCTGCCTTCTTCAAAAACTGTAAGAGTTTTCTCATGTTTTTCATGTTCTATTCAAAATTGTTGCTGTAAGTAGCTGGAAATAACTAAAAACTTACAAATCTTAGAAGCACAGATTCACCTATGTCTTCTTTTGTAAAATGAAGGCAATATCTGCTAATTATGTTTCTATGGTCTAGTGAGGATTCAGGAGAAAGCAGTGGCATTCTGTAGAGCATTTCAAAGCATTAAACATAATAGAGTTGTAATAAAGTTGTGGCATTGAACTCAACACTCAAGCCCAAACAAGGGAGAGGTTTTATTAGAATTAGATGAAATTATAGGTGAATTAAGGTTAAAGATATTTGTTAAAAGCAGAGCATTTCTAAGGTGAAACCTTCTATTTAGGAAGCTATAAGCAATTTTGGTTTTCCACATTTTCCAATGAACTGTCTTTGAATTCCATTTTGAAACAAAGTCTGTCCATTAGAAATTAACGATTTTTAGTACATAAAAAGGAAATCTGAAGAGTTAAATTACTGAATGTGGGAAAGATGTGGAGGATGTTTCGTATCAAAGAAAGCAATTCAGGTCGACACTCCTTTGCGCAGACATAAAACCTTGACAACAGCAGGAGGGAGGATCAGAATATTTCTCCTTTGTTTTATACTTCTTCCACTAAGCTGAAAAAAAAAATATTATAATTATTTAAAAATAAAAAATCAATGTTATCAAGGTGCTGGGAGGGTCAGTGGTTTGCTGGGCCAGGGATATCAGGGGCTCCCTGGAGCAGCAGGGCAGGGTCCATCAGCCAGGACCTGTCTCTCACAGCTGGGGCAGGGCAGGCTGGGAGGCAGTCAGCGGAGGCTGAGCCCTGGACATCAGGCATCTCCTTGGGAATGAGGACAGGTTGACACTGGGATGGGCCAGGACAGGTGGAGACAGCATCATACGGCCTCTCTGGGGTAGGGACTGATGGCCTCGGGGGCTGGAATGGAGTCCTGGGCTGTGAGTAGGGCAGGGGAAGCCCCAGAGATGGGCAGGGGCATTAGGGCCCCTGAGTGCCCTCAGGGTCTCAACAGACAGTCAAAAATAAAGTGACTCTTGACAAGCCAGAGGCAGAGACAACAATTGAATACAGCGCCAATAAATTCTAGTTCCATGATCTGTATTATCATTTTTTTAAAAAAAAAAAGTTTAGTGGTAATAAAGAATTGATATCTACATTGATTGCAGAGGACTGTTTAAGAACTTATTTTTCCTCTAGGGAGGAGCACATCCTTGAGTTCTTCCATGTGAATCCTCATTTGTCAGCAACATTTGTTTTTAATCCACAAATCTTCCATGCTAATCTCAAAGCAATGGCCTTGTTTGTAGAGCTGTGGAATTGAGCTTTTCTAAATGACTTAGTATAATTTCTTGAACATAATTCAATTGGCTTGATCAAATAATTCATGTGACTTAGATATTTGTAGTCCACTTTTCAAGTGTATTTTTCAAGTAATTTTTAATCTTCAGAATTCCTTCTGAGGATGGATCAGAGTTTAATTTGTAGAAAAAAGTTTGGAAAACCAAGATCTGGGGCTTTTGCACATAAACATGTACACTGTTATTCTATAATGTAATCACAAAGGGATTTTGACCCTGCCACGTGTGAATGTTTTGGGCTTCATTCTGATCTTAGGTGAAGAATGTATCAGATACGGTTATTATCATGTTATAAATATATCCCTATATTCTATCAAATAAATGTCAGGCCTGGTCTACAATCCGTCATTTGTAATTCTGAATCCTAACAGATATGCCTAGACAAGTAATATAGATGCTGCAGAGATATACACTCTAAGTTCAGCTCCAGAGCAGAGGCCAGTTATAGGTGCTCCCCACAGACTCTGAAGTAATTGAACTGAATGCCATGAAAATGCAACTGTATTAAAATGTTCTCTGCATTACCTTTCAACCACACAAAGACATAGAATAAGACATCTAATAACACTCTGAAGACTAAACCACAACACCACATCTATTTTCACACTAGTTGCACAAACTGTGGTTAAAGCAGAAGTAAATTTGAATGTGTCCTCTCCCATATAGTTGCAGTTGTTGAGCCTTTGAATACCATTTTAAGTTGTTATTTGAAAAAGAGAAGAGGAATGAAAGGGAGCCATTAACATTTTTAATGTCAGTTTTGGAAGTCTTTTTTATGTTTATGGTGTTCCTGGCTTAGGTATTGTATAAACAAGTCCCATCCCCAACTAGAATCCTTACTCACATTCAGCCAAAGTCACAATGCTTTATAAATTCACTGGATTATTTGTGTCTTTAAAGGAAAACACTTGTCAAAGGGACTTTAGTTTATGCTTGAAGTTAAACATATGTTTAATTATGGTCCCAAATGAAGACCTAAGTGGTTTGTTACAGCATAATCTATCCATTTTCACATTATGGTGCTAAATCTGTCAGAAGTGGCAGTGTATCTATTCTGGCTGAATATCTATACGTACATTCAGTACTTAGGAATAATGTCACAAGGTCTATACATGAGATTCTTTCTCAGCATTTTGAACATTATGACAGAATTTGAAAAGCATAAAAAAACACAGCATGATGATAGCATGTACAGATTCTTCTCTTGCTACAAGTATGATGGTTCCTGCTGTGGAATTTTTAAATTAGACGAAACCTAACGCGTTAGTTATCTGGTTCAGCTGTCTTTCACACTATTAACTGACTGCTTTCTCTCGTACGTCTTCCCTAAAAACAGATATGCTAAGATTCGCATCAAAGATATCCTGTTATGAAAAATATCTACTTTTGATTCTTGCCCTCTTCCACCACCAAAGATTTACCCAGCTAGCAGTGTCTAGGAAATATATCTTAGGTTCTTTTATTTTCATGGTTTGACAGACTGTACTGCATCTGCCCAGACAGAAGAATTAATCAAATGAAATATCTTTGACAAGATTTGCCAGCTGGTTTTGACTGCTACACGGCAGTGCAAAACTGCTGTAAATAACAGCAATTGAAGAAATCTGTGGCAGCTCTGTATCATCAGAGCAATACAGCAAAGAGAAAATCCACTGCTGAGCCTGACCTTGGAATATTTCAGATTAATTTTATTCTTCACATCATCATGTAACTGTTTATTACAGAAATCCTGACTGTAGAGACCATATTTAGTATCACATTGGTAGTAGCCTCCATCCTATATGATTCAACTGACCTAGCATCTATTACAATAAGTCCGAAGTAAGGTGACAGAGTCTCCTGTAATCAGATCCATTCTAGTTCATGTTATTTATTTCAGTGGAATAATAATTAATTTTAGAGGGAAAACCGAGTCTAGTGAGTCATACCTCTAAATGGGCTGTCCATCTCTGCAGCTGTAGTTTTGTGTCAGATTACAGGCATGCAATCTCTATTGTACAAAAATCATCTACAAAAAGATAGTTCTCAGTAACGTGAAGTTCCAGACAATATCCTTGAGGCTGTAAAGGTGAAATGTTACATACTTAAAGATCCTTCTATTTTATATACTCTATGATATATTTTCTTTTCCTAAGAGCTGGTATTTTATTTGTTTTGAACATAAGACAAAATATTAGGAAAAGCCTGGAGGGAAGTCTAGCACACAAGTGACTAGTAACAGTCTAATCTCCCTCTACTATTGAAGGAAAATATGTTTTGGTTTCTTTATTCTTAGTCAAGTAAACAGATAAATATATTTCCCCTGGCTTCCATTACAGCAAGTTGGCAGTTACAGAAGAATCCTTTCAGTTTTGATTTCCTGTCAGCTTTACTAACAAATGACCGCAGAGTACAGTATTCTCTTGGTGTGCTTTTTATAGACTCTGTGCCTTAAAAGGAGCGTTTCTGAATGAAATCGCTATATGTTCTCACTTGGAGGCTTGGTTTGCTTTCTGTATGCAGTACATTCCACCTTCTAATGAATGTGTGAAATTGGGAAAATGACAGGAAGGATATGGCCTGAAAGAGAACATTTTTTAAAAAACTTCTCTTCCCTTGATCTTCATCTTCTAAGCTGGAGTCAAAAGACTGACTAAATTCAGATGCAAACATGAACTGGTTCAGGCCACTTTTTCAGTCTGCCCATAGCAGGCAGAAAAAAACAAACCAAACCAAACCAGCTCCATGTGTGAAGTGCTGATCTCAGGGAAGTCAATGGCACACTGCTGAGTGTTTTCAGCAGAGCTTGCTGAAATTTCTCCCCCGAAGTTGAATTTCTTCTCATAGTTCGATCTTCCAAAGAAAGAGACCACACAACAGGGATCATAAGTAGTGGTCAGAAGCTGTCTGCTTCCTGAGCTCCTCAGTGGCCACTCCTATGAGCTGGGACCTAAATTATTTCCCTGCTTTCTCACACCTAGAATTCCCTGAGGGTAGCCCCTAGCCTTTCATTTGTCTCTACAGAATTTCTCTATTTCAAGCCAGGCATCCATTCACTACTCGTGCAGGCAATAGCCCATCTTGAAGAGCAATCAAAAGCCTACTGTATGTCTTTTCTAACAGTTTTTCTCTTTTCCAGAGTGAGTTTTCTTTTTCTGCTCTTTCACACACCACTGAGCTCTGTCTTTACAGACATGGTCTCTGGAGAGAGTAAGGCAAATGTTGTAGAATGCCCTTCCACGCAGTGCATTTGCTATATCTTGTTCTTCAACATATATGTGCCCAAGTAGCCCGTTGCTCTGTATTTTGGAGAAGGAAAGTGTTCTGCAGTGAAGTGCTCAGTACTGTTGCTGAATCTGCATTGAGGGGTGTAGATAGCAGTGTGGAGCGGGGGGCAGGGGGGATGAGAGACAAAGTCACTTCATCACTTCCACCCTTACAGAGAAGATAATGAGGAAAGCACTTTCCAAATAGAGAAAGTGTCTTCAGACAGCTAAGGAGGCCAAGAAAACTGCCAAGAGAGGAGTGAAGAGAAGAACATTCCAAAAATCTGTCCTTAGCAGACCATAAATCTTACCCAGTAGACAGTTCAAACACATCACTTGCACCAGCCCTACTATTCCCTGTTTATTTTCTTCCTGTCAGCATTAAAGTCGAATAATAAAGTACCAAACAAACAAACAAGACAAACAAGAAAATAAGCAAGAAAACCCAGTAGAGAAGAAAAGGAATTGGAGTCCTTGTCTGTCAGCACTGTTGAGTGTCTGTCACCACTGCCTCATCACGTCTGATCCAAGAAAGGAATTCACAAACTCTTCTTAAGTGCCTGAAATAACCATTCAGAGGA
>NW_009598082.1:2658-6514 GCF_000690535.1 Cariama cristata | reverse complement strand
AGGAATGCCAAGACTATATTTAAATATTTAAAAGGGAAGCACATCCAAAACTTTTGTTTTCTGCCCAAGTGAGGTGTCTTCCTGTAAGTTATGGCTGCCCAAGCTCACATCAGTTTCACAGTTTCCTTCCTGCATTTAGTTAGAAATTGCTTTAAAGGTAAGGAGTACTTTACGCTCCTGAAGAATTTGTCAGGGAAATGGGAAGAAAAGTCTATCATCCCCAACGTGGAGTGGGAAAGATACGAAACTGCTGCCAATTTTGAAAGGGAATGCACAATCCATACCCAAATAGGCAGGGAAATACCTCTTTGGAGGAAGCCGCAGAGAGCAGGAGCCTGGGGAGGTAAGCAGGCATGCTGGAGGGAAAATAAACGGATTTCAGCTGGAAACCAGCCTGGTCTCCATCAAACATACCAATAAAACTGACATATTTCTGCAGACTGAGTTGGTAAGAGCTGCATGTCATGATGGAAAAAAGTACAGATAAGAAAATTTAGTAGCATTAACACAAAGGCCAGCTAAAGAAAAGGGAAAAGTGTTTTTTTTCCTTTTTTTTTGCCTTTTTTTTTTGTTTTCCACGTTTTTTTCTCCCCCCCCTTTTTTTTTTTTCCCCCCAAGCATGTGTATAAACCAGGCAGGAAGGTAAGGCTAAATAAAATCTTCAGTAGAAAGTTAAAGGAATTAATTCTCGGGGATTAGTATTAGGGAGTTATATGAACTAAAAAGTTGTTAACACTAAGTGGTGTCAGGGGGGATTAAAGAACACCATGCTTACAAATACAACACAGCCTCTCTGCTAAGACAAAGTGAGAAGTCAGCCTGGAAAACCCATCCAGAACTTTAGAAGAGACTCCTAATCAAATTAACTAACAGCCCAGAAAGAGTTCCAGTAAGGAAGCAGATTTCTACAGGAAAAATATTTACTTTTAAGACAGCTTTAACATTAAGGTCAGCCTCTGGTGATACCTAACAAAATTAAAGTTGAATAAAATTAAAAAAAGCATCCAGAAGGGTCTCCAAAGGCCCATGCACCATTTCAATTAGCAGTGTAGATGCAAATGGTTAATACTGATTCCCTAGGTGTTTAGAGTACCTTAAAAGCCAAGGCTGAGCTTTTTAATTCCTAACTTTTGGGGCCTTCACATGCAGATTATATTTATACTGATGGGTCCAAACCAGCACACAGACAAGGTCTACTTGTCTGCTTCCAGGACAATAAACACCAATGCCAGAGCTTCTACATTGCTTCAGGCAGAATAGATACATGTGTATACGCACACACGAACACAAAAACGTACGTAAACATGCTATCACACTGCAGAACTGATTGGATTGGTTTGAATACAACTGCTCTGGAGCGTGGGCAAAGGAGCTGAGGCATGTAAGACTTATTCTCGCAATTCAGGCTTACATCACAAATGTGCAAATTCAGGATGTGAAAAATTCACACTCCTGGCCGTCACCACTAAGCTTCCCCTTGTTATTCTTGATTATTAGGCAAAGTGAGATAAGTGCTCCTGGTAGGAAGACCTTTCTTCCTAGGTTGTCCTGTTCCTATACTAAGGGACTTCAGTTAGCTCTAGGGGACAGGGAAAATCCCAGGCTATAACTCTTTTCCTGAAGTATTTGTGTAGACTGAGAAGTTCGGAATTGGTCAGCTAGATACCACCGTGAAGGCATCTGCGTGCATTTGTGTGGGTGTGGTGTGCATTTGTGTGTCCCTGTGTAATCTGTGTGCTTTAGTGCTCAGTTGCAGCAAATCTCTGGCTATGTATGGATGGTTTGGTATAGAGGGCTGTGGAACACCTCCCCAGGGATAGCCAAGCCTCACTGATGGGGGAGGTTTAGAAGCCATCTAGCCCACTAGCATATTCCTTTCCCTGTGTTAATGTACTTGATGGCAAGCTAGGAACATCAGTGTGGCTAGCTGAAGGCTGCAATCTGGTATTTCAGGACTGCAATGAGTTTTCACCTCCTACAGTTTTTCTTAGACACATATTCTGATTTTTTTTTGAAAAAATTAAGGCTATGTAGGGACTTTGCCAACAGAAACATAGACTTCAAAGAATTATAGGATCAGACAATAATTGGGACTCAGCTACCCCATGAGGATGCACAGCAATGAAAAACAGAGACTTTCAAGTGCATGTTTAATGCAAAACTTCCACAACTTGCACTGCTGTGAACAGTAAATTTTCAGACCTTTCATTTAATTTAAAAATAAAATTAAAAAAAAGAGAAGAAACTATGTGATGGCAGTTTTGTAACTGCTATGTGAAGTTAAAGTACTGTTAAACACAAGACTGAACAGCAGATGGCATATATATGCCCAAGACATGATACTATTGTTGACATGGTTTGTAATAGTAATGTTGATGTAAATGTATGTTTGTTCAGTCTATGTATCATGCTGACATTAATCCTCAAGGATAGAAAACCATCTGGAAAATTTTCAGTTAGTATAATCTGAAGCGAGTTAAATATTATAAACTTGCATATTACTCAAGGTAAAACTTCTCTCAAGTGGAGAGAAGGACTATATCCTTGTTTGTGTTTTACACTAGCCTCATCTAATCCATTTTTTTGCCTCTAATGCTGTATTTCCTGCCTTATTTTTAATAAATTGCTATGAATTACACTCTCCCGTACATATTTTTCCTCACATTATAATATACTAAATAACCCAACTGAGGACAACACTAGCTGAAACAGATACAACTTGAGATGTCTCAAGCAAATGCCAATATCTCTTGGGCTTTGAAGTGGTACAGTTTTTTGCTCTAGTGGAGAGATTTTCCCCAAGGAATTCCCTAAGGAAATTATTATTTTGTGTATAAAGACTACATTAATAGTAACTGCATCCATCATGGGGTTTTAATTATTATTTTAATGAAAAATATTTGAATAGTAAACTAATCAACCAATCCTTATATTCAATTAGGCTCTGACTGAGCAAAGTTGACAGTCTGCAGTGGGACTTTGATGCCTAGGTTTGAAGTAAAACATATACTTTTCTCCTCTGCCACTCAGTACCTGTCTGGAACATGCTCCGAGTGCTTGACTAAGTCAGGATCTGAAACAGTCCCATGACAAGGTCCAAGGGGCTCAGAAGGAGGATTTAGGACCTACTCATTAGCCCTAAATAGAGCTTTGACAGTGATTTCAATGCAACTGGGATCAGGTCCT
Source organism: Cariama cristata (assembly GCF_000690535.1). Taxonomy (NCBI): domain Eukaryota; kingdom Metazoa; phylum Chordata; class Aves; order Cariamiformes; family Cariamidae; genus Cariama; species Cariama cristata. The sequence continues at coordinate 3,328 of NW_009598082.1, read as the reverse complement.
CAGACACAGAGGCACAACTTGCGCTACATATTCAGTGACCATATGGAGAAGTCATTGCCCCTCCCCAAGTGTGTTGAACCAAAGTGAAACAACTTTAGGAAAGCTAAGGCTATTAAGCTATTCTGTTACAGCTTTTCACACCATATATCCTATGTTCTAAAAACAGAGACAACATGAAAAAAAAATTTATCTGCTCATTTTAGGGCTTACTTCAGTATTGACTTTTTTATGGTTTGCCTTTTTCTTCCCAGCTGTTTTCTTTCCTATTTATTGCATGCGGTTTTTATTGGAACATAGCTGTCCAGAAATCGGTGCTTTTGAAGGCAGAGTAGATACACAACTGAACTCTGCTAAATGGCCTGCTCTGTTTACATGAAGCTTGTTAAATAGCAAAGAGCAGAAAGTAACTACTGAATATCGATGTGGGTTTTCATGATTTATCATCTGCAGATTACAGTGTTCTTGCAACTACAAAAGATAAAGCTGTGACAGAATGTAATAAGAAGGCAATATCCCCTTATAGATCTTTGTTGTGCAAATTGCTGTTAGTTAATTCTCATGGCTCCCAGGAGCTAGATGGGTCACCTGAACTTCCTTAACATTTTGAATGTAAAACTATAGCAAGCTATGGTTTTGACATACAGACTCTTTCTAGATTTTTATAACTTTG
>NW_009598082.1:1877-2627 GCF_000690535.1 Cariama cristata | reverse complement strand
CATTCCTGCATGGTTGAAGTTATTGGCAAGCTTCCTATTGATTTCAGGAGTTCCTGATAAAATCCTCTGATTTTTTGAACCAATTAGAAAATCCCCTTTTTGGACTACAAACAAAAATAAAGTGATGTTTACTATGGAAAATTCAGAATCAGACTTCAAACACTCTGCACATGGGTTTATTTGATGAATGATTCACTGTTGATATAGCTGGAGTTGTTAGCAAATATATGTTTAAATCATCAAAATTGCAGTGTAACCAGAAATGCTTAGAACTTTGAAATTTCGGCTGGGTAATGAAAAAGAAGTAATGAACTTACTGTCCCTTATTTGAACTTACAGAACCAGAATGCTATGATGCTACAGGAGTTTTACAGTACTCAGCTGGACAGAGGCACTAATCTGGTGGGCCTAGTGAGGGTGTTGCTTGTTTTCTTTTTTACTAGCTGTTGCTGTTGGCTGGATTTGATATTAAGTGCAGAGGCAGGACCTAGGTTTGTGCAAGTTATTGGTCTCCTTTGCATCATCTTTTGTACCATCAATAGTACTAAGTGACACAGTGAGGGGACTCTTTCCTGAAGTGTAAAGTATATTAAAATAAATACTTAAAATTCCAAGCATTTCATACTGAAATTGTAAGGAACTAAAAACCTCTTGGTAAATATTCATATTTAGGTTAAGCACATCCTTTCCACTGCACGTACACTCTTGACGTAATATGCTTAGACCATTCTCAGTGCACAATTCCATCAG
>NW_009598082.1:0-1854 GCF_000690535.1 Cariama cristata | reverse complement strand
GATCACAGCATGGATTTGGCTGCATCTTTCATTTTATGTGCAATTCTGCTGTTAGACACATGAAGATCCTTAAAGTACCAGTCCTTCTTACTCTGCACGCTACAATCCCTCATTGAAATTAGAACTGGGAGACTAGCAATGGGGGTTCCAAACCTTCTTTAAATAAGAAATATAATGCTAATTAAGTTGTTGTTTTTTATAAAATACTTTATTAAGAATAATAAGAGTAAACAAGGTTACAAAAATACCAACTTTATTAACTAATGAAGATGCCATTAATTACAGAAGATTCATAATACAAGTTATAACCACAGTGTTCCCTTTTCATTAGGCATTCAACTAGTTGTATTTAATGGGAGCATTATTTTTCCCACCTAAATATGAAAAAATACTCTTATCATACACTGAATTCCACAGGCAGCTCCCTGAAGTTAGATCTCATGCAAGGAAACACCATACATAAGTGCCCAAGAGTATGTTTAAAAAGGAACACTGTAAAATTTTAGAGTGAAAAGCCATGTTAGTTCCTGCCAGCAGCCCCAACATTCATAAAATAATAATATACCAGTGCATGTTAGAGGGGAAGAAAACAATTGATAAGGAAACAAGGCTAAACAACGAATCCGATAGGTTTCATAGAGGCTCCATAGGGGTCAACTAGTTTACAATCAGCCTTCCAGAAGGATGGCGATAAAGCCTCACCTCCTGTTACAGTTGCCGTGGAGTTGAGATTCTGTGTGCTTTTCAGTGTACAAGGATGCATGTAGTTCAGTGCACGGCCATAGGGAAAAGCACCGAGCAACTTTCAGCCCCCGCTCTTTTGACAATATCACATTCACTGATTTCAAGGGACATTTCGCCTGAGTAGATTTTGACCCTCAAAGATATATTTGGACCCTCGTCTGAAAAGCTCCAACTCAAGTGAGTAGCTCTGTCAAGTACATTGGCATTATCTGCAGCAAGCATTTGCAGAATGCCTCAGAGAATTTTCATCTTAAACTAAAAAAGATTTCAGCAGTAGCAGCAAAGATCTGGACCAGTACGTTCCCAATGAGAGCTACAGTTCCTCTGAGGGTCATGAGGTTTATGAGAGAAAAAGAGATTGGGAAAAAAGCTTTTTTAAAGGGAAAATGTTTTCATTAATGAAGGGAAGAAGCATCAGCTGGTTCCAATGCCCAAAGAAAATCAGTAATTAAGTCAAACTAACTTCAGTAGCACAAAATCAGCTCTTAGGTTTTAATTCTACATTTTTATACCCAGGTATTACACTTTTCAAAGACCAAGGATTAGTTACAGCAAGGAGAATGAAGATGAAGTTCAAGGGAGTTTAAGAATGTCTTAGATAAGAATTTAAGTTCTGTACCCTTTAACTCCAGTATGAATAAAAACACAGCTATGAAGTTAGTAAGAGGCTTTCCAGCAATTTAGATGGGCACTAGACCAGGTTCCCTTGTTATTACAGAGAGAAAAATATTAGAATAGTGAAAAAATATCTACAGAGTGTCCTTTCTTAAGAGAATCCTGTAGTTATAACAGTTGCCTGGTACGGTACCATTGGTACCAACAAGAAATATTCACAGGAATAAATGAAGTACAAATTCATTACCACATTTCATTATTCTTCTCTTCCCTTGCTCTTCAGAAACTCATGTGTCCTCCATACTGAGATAGGGAGAGCAAGAGCGCCTGATAAGCAAGTGCATACAAACATGTTAAGTTCTGGAGCATCAGATCTGCACAATTTATTTTACTGAGGTGCTGCCCAGAACAAACAGGTAAAAATCCTTACATGTTGTCTAACAAAAAACAGTATTTTTATCATATATATATATATATATATATGGGGTATATATA
>NW_009598081.1:0-574 GCF_000690535.1 Cariama cristata | reverse complement strand
ACCACCCAACCGGGAGCACTGGGCGACTCGGTCAGTGACCCAACTGGGAGCACTGGGTGACCTGGTCAACCACCCAACCGGGAGCACTGGGCGACTCCGTCAGTGACCCAACTGGGAGCACTGGGCTCCTTGTACACAACTGGGAGCACTGGGCGACTCGGTCAATGACCCAACTGGGAGCACTGGGTGACCTGGTCAACCACCCAACCGGGAGCACTGGGCGACTCCGTCAGTGACCCAACTGGGAGCACTGGGTGCCTTGGTCAACTACACAACTGGGAGCACTGGGCGACTCGGTCAATGACCCAACTAGGAGGACTGGGTGACCTGGTCAACCACCCAACTGGTAGCACTGGGCGACTTGGTCAATGACCCAACTGGGAGGACTGGGTACCTTGGTCCAGTACCCAACTGGGAGAACTGGGTGACTTGGTCAACTACACAACTGGGAGGACTGGGAGCACTGGGTGACTTGGTCCAGTACCCAACTGGGAGGACTGGGTGGAATGGGTGACCTGGTCAATGACCCAACTGGGAGCACTGGGCACCTTGGTCAGCTACACAACTGGGAGCA
>NW_009598080.1:654-2039 GCF_000690535.1 Cariama cristata | reverse complement strand
GGGCCGGAGACTCGGGCTCTGCAGCACGGTGGTCCCTGGCATCGCCGGCCGGCGTGGGTCCCTGCTGTGCCAGCGCCACGTGTGCACACTGCTGGAGAAACCCCATGGCGCCTGGTCCGATGGACGGCACGAGCCTTGGGGACAGGCAGCCCAGGGCACCACAGAGCCCCTGCCAGCCCCGGGGGAGACCCCCTGCCAGCCCCAAGGGATGCAGGAGCTCCCTGGGCAACCAAGGAGACCAAATCTTCCTGAATTTCTACAGGATTTGGGTGCCGAAATCTCCACCCAGGTTGGCAGGTGATCTCCTTGTCCCCCAGCCAGCACCGCTGCCTCTCCCCTGCCTCTGCGCTGGTGTTTCCCTGCCTGGCAGAGCCTTTCCCTGGTCAAACGGCTCCCTCTCAGTTGTCCCCCTGCTTTTTGTCCCCTGGGAGAGGGGGAGCACCGCTCCTGCCCCTCTTCTGCAGGTGGGGGGGTGAGAGTGGTGGTCCCTCTTGGCCGGGTCGGGGGGAGATGCTTGCGAGCTGCCCCAGGCTGCGGTTGGGTGGTGGGAGCAGATCGTCCCATCCAGCTGCTCGGGGCCAGGTCCGAGATGCACCAGGGTCCAGGCAGCGCGTTTCGGTGGGCTGTGGGGATGGGGAAGGGGCAGGATGGCACCTCTGGTGGGTTGGCAATGCCCCTCGTGCTGCCGGGGGCAGCTGGGATGGAGCAGCCATGGGGCTGTAGCTCTCCCACCTGGGGTGGGCCAAGGCAATGCCGTGCTGCTCCCGTTCCTCGGCTGCGTTTCAGCAGGTGCCGAGCTGCCGGCTGGCTCCACATCTTGGTCAGTGGCCATCAGCCTTGTCCTCTCTGCCAGCTTCGGCCAGAAAGGTCGATGGCACCTTTGAGAGCTGACCTGGCTCACGTTGAGCCTGGCAAGCGCACGTCCCCTCGGTGTCCCCTTGTCCCCTGGGGCTCCATCCAAGGCACCACCAACCCTTGTCGAGGGTTCTCGAAATTACCTGCTAGGTGGGTTGCCTTGATCCTCGCAGCCCCCGGGAGCCGTGTTATGCCCCCGGGAGGTTGGCACAGCCCCCAGGAGCTGGCTCGGTGCTGGGTGGGGGCTGAAAAGCATCCCGGGACGGCAGGGATGCTCTCTCGGGATGCAGTGCTGGGATCTCGGGTCTGTTGGGTTATCGCAGCCCCTCCGGAAGGAACCCCAGGGGTACGATGCTGCGATGGACGTGGCTTTTTATCTGCGTTTTATCTCCTTGTAAAGCAAGAGACGGTCGTAGTCTGAAAATACAATTAATGAACAAGTTGCTGCCTCTTTAAAACATCATGTAATTTCTTTGCAAGTGCAGCAGCGGTCGATTTCTAGAAGCCAAGATTAGTATTAATAAAGCAGG
>NW_009598080.1:322-640 GCF_000690535.1 Cariama cristata | reverse complement strand
TTCCATCAATCTTTATTTATTGAGTCGTTAATTAGAGACATCTAATTTCCCAGGCCAATTCTGCCTGGGGCTGGGGGCTGGGGAGGAGGCCGGGAGGAGGAGGATGCTGTTTCATCCCTTCAATGGGGATGAATTTTGCCAGGCTGGGGTTTGATGGCGGGGAAGGAGCCCCCTCCCAAGCTGAGCAGCCTGGGCGCAGCCCCAGCAGCAGGGAAAGCCCTGCAGCATCTTAGAAACCAAGATCGTGTTGTATTTATCAAATATCGTGGCATCCCTATATCAAACCCCTGCTTTATTGTGTTAACAAGTCTGTATCGG
>NW_009598080.1:0-246 GCF_000690535.1 Cariama cristata | reverse complement strand
CGAAGCGGGATTAATTTAATATTAAGTAAGAGCTGAGCGGGGCCGCTGTGGGTTGAGGAGCTGATGGCGCGTGACTAGTGAGTTATGCGTGGAGGTTATTAGCTGTCCGTCGGGGAAAAATGATCCGGAGCTGAATATTTATGAGTTGTCCCGGCCCTGGGAGGGCTGCGGGTGGCTTGGGGACGGCGCGGGGTCGGGCAGGGCGAAGAGCAGCACAAAAAAGAAAGCAGCGAGCATCCTTCTTTG
>NW_009598079.1:3606-3877 GCF_000690535.1 Cariama cristata | reverse complement strand
GCCGTGGGGGGACACCCGCCTCACCCGCCTCTTTCACCTCCTGCAGCTCTGACCGTGAAGTTTCTAACCAAGAGGTTTATAAGCGAATATGATCCGAACTTGGGTAAGACACTTTCTCTGCGGGTGTTTCCCCCTGGTCGTCCCCCATGAGCTCCCACGGAGCATCCTTCCCGTCTCCCGCATTTCCCACGAATGTGGCATTTAAGGGGGAAAAAAAAAAACAACAAACAACCACCCAAAATTACATGGAAAGCAACGGAAGGGCTGGATT
>NW_009598079.1:1748-3587 GCF_000690535.1 Cariama cristata | reverse complement strand
CCCCGCCTGTAAAAACAGAGGTGAAAGCAGAGCTCTCTCTGCAGGCACGTCCCACGAGGGAACGTCGGCTCCTCGCATCGCCCCCAATAAACTGAAAACTGAATTATTGGGGGTCCGTGGGGAGCATCTCGTGCCTCTGGCTCGCTCCTGGGGGTGTCGGGCAGGGCAAGGGCTCAGGGAGCGAGCGGGGGCCACAGAGCAGGCGGCCCTGGGGGCTGCGCTCTGCAGCGAGCCGTTCTGGGCTTTTTTTTTTTTTTCCCCCACTCATTTGAGTAATTAATAACTATTTTCCTAGGCCTGACTCCAGGGCGCAGGGAAGAACCATAAATGATTTATCGGGGACATTCGGGAGATATGGACCTTGTCCAGGAACCGACTCCAGCCCCTAATAACTCAGTGACTCTTAGGAAAGGATAAATCCTTTCCTCCTCAGATCTTTTTTTGGGAATGCGGTTTCATATTCCCACGTCAAAACCTTTCCGAAACGCCTCCGTTAGGATCCGGCTGGGAGAAGTCATCTTTCTCCCCGGGGAACGGCTCCGCGGTTTTCCCTGCCTGCCCTCCTTCCAAAAGAAAGGGGTGCTCCTTTTGCCTGATTTATTGGGAAAGAGCCCCCGTGTCAAGCCCCCAGCTCGCTTTATCTCACCAGGTCATGGCATTTAGATAAGGGCCGAGCCCCGGGTGCAGTGACGGCTGCGCCGGGCTCCTTCCCCTCCCTCCTTCTCCCACGAGAGCCCACGCTTGTGGCATGCAGGGGGAAATAACTGCTCCTAGCCGGGCTTGCCTAGTAGCATCACTGCCAATCCCCTAAAATAATGTTGGCTCAGGAAGGACCAAGGTGGGAGGCATCGGTGGAGGATGCTCCTCATTGGGGCTGGGATTTTTCCACGGTGTCCCAAGCATCCAGGGCTTTGTTTGGCTTTGGAGAAGACGGGACACCCCAGCCCATCCTCACAACCACCCTTCTCCTTGCAGAGGACACCTACGCCTCAGAGGAGCTGGTGGACCAGCAACCTGTGCTGCTGAAGGTGATGGACACCGCCGACCAGGTGAGGCACCGGGGCACCCGTGGTGCCAAACACCCGGCGAGACGTGGCCGGACCACGGCTGGACCATGGCTCAGCCGCTCCTCTTACCTGTAGGATGGGCCCGGGAACTGCGAGCGCTACCTGCGCTGGGCCAGTGCCTTCCTCGTCGTCTACAGCATCAATGATAGGAAGAGCTTCGAGGGCTGCCAGTGCTACCTGGAGGTCCTCGCCCTGCATGCGAGGGGCTGCCAGCGTCGCTGCCCCGTGCTCCTGCTGGGCAATAAGCTGGACATGGAGCAGTACAGGTATCGGGCGTGCGGCAAGGCTGTCTTTTCCTGTTGGGAAAAGACATCCTGTCCAGCTAGGATGCAAAACCCAAATCTGAAATTATTTCTGTGGTTATTTCCACCCCCTGCCACGTCCCCCCACATCTCTGAGGTTCCTGCTCTCCCCGCCCAGGGGATGATGTATTTATTTTGAGCCCATGGGTATTTTCAGCGAGATGTTTTTCAGCTGCATGGTAAGGCGGCGTCACCGTCCCCGGGCAGGGCTTGAGCCTCCTCCAGCTCCTCGCTCCCCTCTGGATGTGCCCTTTCCCTGGAGCCCTTTCTCGCCCCATCCCCGCTGCCAGGACTGGATGTCCCCGGTGTGTTTTTCTGGCCTTTTGTGCCATTCTGGGGCTGCGCTGAGTGTTGGTCCCACGGGTCCTTGAGTCACGGGCGTTGCTGAACGCCCCCCGTGCATTGCTGAACCCCCCCGTGCTCCCAGCACGGAGGCTGCCCCCTCCCCACAGCAAGGGCCTGTCCCTTCT
>NW_009598079.1:0-1717 GCF_000690535.1 Cariama cristata | reverse complement strand
CCCAATGGCCTGCCATCGCATCCAGCCCCCTGCGTCCCTGGCACGAGAGGTTGCATGATTCCCCAGGGACCTGCACAGCCCATTGCCCTGGGATTTCGGGAAAGGCAAAACTCTTTTGGATTCATGGCCCTTGCTTGTCCCAGGAGGGGGATGCTGCCCCACCACTCACCGGGAAGCAGATGTGGGATGCAGGGTCGTTGCTCCCTGCCTGCACCCCTCGTTCCCCTTTTCGGGTGGTTGCAGCACCCCAAAGGATGCTGCACCCGTCCCCTCTGCTCTCGCCAGGCAGGTGCCCGCAGCCGAAGGGATGTCCCTGGCGAGCAGATTCGGGTGCCTCTTCTACGAGGTGTCGGCATGCCAGGACTTCGCGGGGGTGCAACACGTCTTCCACGAAGCCGTGCGAGAGGTACGGCGCCAGGCAGAGCGGAGCCTGCCTGTCCGGCCGCTCTTCATCACCGAGGAGCGTCCCTGCCCGCCGGTGGCCACGCCGGTCACCCTGCCCACCCGCCACGGCTTGGCCAGCTGCACCTTCAACACCCTCTCCACCGTCAACTACAAGGAGATCCCCTCGGTGGCCCAGGCCAAGCTGGTCACTGTCAAGTCCTCGCGGGCTCAGAGCAAGAGGAAAGCTCCCACGCTCACCTTGCTGAAAGGTTTCAAGATATTTTAGGATGCGTCCCTGCGGGCTGCGGAGAGGGCGGCAGGAGGTCCCCGTCCCCCCAGCTCTGCAAGGGCTGAGACCATCCGTGACGAACTCACAGACACCGCAGCAGCTGCTGGTGGACGGTGGGCCCCGGTCTCCGCACTGGGGCAACGCCTGCGGTGGCAATTTGGTGAGCAGATGGGGTGCCGAGAGTCCAAAATTGGCTGTGGCATCATTCTGCCTGCCCCAACCCTGGCTCTCGTCCTCCCTGGCCGAGCACTGCCACAGTGTTTGCACCCTGTTCTGCCACTGGCATCGGAGCCAGCCTGGCTTTCCGTGTGGATCCGGGCAGTTCCCGGTTCCCGCGGGCACCATCGGGAGGGCGAGGGCCATCCCCAGGGCCCCCCAGCCAGCGTGGGCACCTGGCGCACAGCAATGGGAGCCCAGGAAGAGGGAATTAATCATTAATCAAGCACGGAGGCACCCATCTTGTTTGACTCAGGGGTCCTCTGACCAAACAGTAAGTTGGATGAATTTATTATTTTTTTTTTAATCCGAACGAGAAAGGTGCAGATGTTATTTCAGCCGACTAAAGGCCTGAGGTGTCCTGAAACTGATTCCCATACACTGAAGTAAGTCATACCAAAATAGCTGGGTTTTTAATCAACTTTTTACACCAGAGCTTTCCTTTTTGAAGGCTTTGCAAGGAGAGATGTTTCGCTGATGAGGACACGCTCTGAAAAGCTTTTGTTTAAAAGACTGATGTATCTCCAAAAATGTCTTAAATTATTTCATGGCTTCTGCATGTGCCCAGTGAAGGGCCTGAAGTGAATCCTAAAGCAGAGCAGGCTCTACCTGTGCCCCAGCCAGGGCCAAGGGCTGTGCGTTCGGTTTCCTTTGCCATATCAGGTTTAAACGTTCTGCTTCTCCCTGGAGTTGCAGTTACTTTACAGAGTAAAGTATTCACGTGTATATTTGTACATATATACATATATATATATGACCTGACTGATAGAGAAAGAGATTTAATACGGGATTTCGATGAACCACTTTGGAAAGTATTTTAATAAAGAT
>NW_009598078.1:1564-1899 GCF_000690535.1 Cariama cristata | reverse complement strand
GCGGGGGCCAGGTAGCCGCACACCCCGGAGGGCAGCGTGGCCGGATCCTGGGGCTGGGCCCCACGATGGCATCGGGGTAGGGATGAGGAGGGGCAAAAACCAGCCCCGCGGTCGTTAAGGTGTTGTGATGGTGCCAGGAATGGGGCAGAGCTGGGGCCAGCGGGGGTTGGCTTATATAGAGCAGCTCCCTTTGCCCCCCCCAAAATGGGACCCCTGCTGGGGTGCAAACACACACCTCGCCAGCGGGTCCCCAGGCTGTGCTTGGCGGGGAGAGGCAGCACCGGGGAGATGCAGCCCCCATGCCCGGGCCATGCACCAACATCCCCCCGCGTCCC
>NW_009598078.1:0-1487 GCF_000690535.1 Cariama cristata | reverse complement strand
CCTGGCGCTGCGCCGCCCCGCCCCGGCCGGCCCCGCTGCTCGGTTGCAAAACCGGACCCAGGAATGGCTGGGGGGGGGGAAGCGGCCGAGCACGGCCCCCTTGGGACCTGCACCCACCAGAGAAAGCCCCGGCACACAGTGCCCAGCTGGCGCGGTGATAAACAGGGTGTCGTGCCAAATGCCAGCGCCCGTCCACAGGGAGACCTGTAAATATTGGCAGCTGCACGAGGAGAGGGGGGTAATTATGGGTCACGCTGGGGGGGGACAGGGTGGGGTGGGATGGTGGCTGCTGCTGCGCCCACAGCGACCGCGGGCAGGAGGGGATGGGTGCTGGGGTGCAGGGGTGCATGAGTAGATGGGTGCAGGAGTACAGGGGTACATGGATGCACGGGTAAATGGGTGCACAAGCGCATGGGTACACAGGGTGCACGGTTACGTGGGTGCACAGCTAAGTGGGTGCACAAATGCAGGGGTGCAGGGGTGCACAGCTAAATGGGTACACAGGGTGCAGGGGTGCATGGGTGCACAGGTACATGGGTGCACAGGTCAATGGGTACACATGGTGCACGGTTACGTGGGTGCATGGGTAAATGGGTACACAGGGTGCAGGGGTGCAGGGGTACATGGGTGCACAGGTAAATGGGTACACAGGGTGCATGGGTACAGGGGTACATGTGTGCACAGGTGCAGGGGTGCATGGGTGCACAGGTCAATGGGTACAGGGGTGCATGGGTGCCTGGGTACATGGGTGCAGGGGTGCATGGGTGCACAGGTCAATGGGTACACGGGGTGTATGGGTATATGGGTTCATGGGTAAATGGATGCACAAGTCCAGGGGTGCAGGGGCACACAGGTGGATAGGTACAGGGGTGCACAGGTGCAGTGGTACGCAGGTCCATGAGTACGTGGGTATAAGGGTGCAGGGACGCCTGGGTACGTGGGTACATGGACGCACGGGTACAGGGGTACAGCCCTGCAGCCCCTTTGGGTGCTCCTTCGGGGCAGGCTCACATGGTGACCAAGTGACCGTGCTGGGACCGGCCAAGCACATCTTGCAAAACCGTCCCCATTTCAGCACTTGGGGCTCTTCCAGGAAGGAGCTGGCATGGAAGCAGGAAGGAAGCATGGAAGCATGGAAGGGCTGGCCGGGCACGCAGGAGGGCAGCGCAGGGCTCGGCCACCCGCCGGAGCCAGGAGCGGGGCACCCACATGTGCACCCATCCCCACACCCGTGAGCTGGCCCTGTGCAGGGGTGGCACTGATTAACTAATTGCTTCTGGACTCGATTAAGGGGATTCATGGCAACAGAGGGGTTGTAATGCCCTAATCAGCTTTTAAAACCCACAAGGGGCTCATCGGCCCCTAATTGGCTTGGGGCAGCTTAGGCAGGGCCGGGGGGCACTCGTCACCCCCGGGCTCCTTCCAGGTAACGGGGGAGAGGCGTGAGAGCGCGTCGCTCTGGCGGGAGCGTACCTGAACGGCCTCTG
>NW_009598077.1:264-489 GCF_000690535.1 Cariama cristata | reverse complement strand
CCAGCTCAGCCTGTCAGCGAGGCCGGGGGAGCCTCTGTGAAAATGTCCAGTGAAGGCCACAGGGGTGACAGGGCGGGGCTGGACTAGAGGAGGCCAGAGGGCCCACCCGAGCCACACCCTGCGGTGGGCCTGTGAGTGCCTGTCCCCAGGGAGCTGCGGTCAGACGGGCGTGACTGTCTCCACGGTGACCGTCAGGCCTTTGTGACCAGGGGGGGCATCCTGCCC
>NW_009598077.1:0-244 GCF_000690535.1 Cariama cristata | reverse complement strand
GGCCCCTGCCCCCAGGGGGCTGCCGTCCGCATGGCAGGCATGGGGGCTCTTATGGGGGGCGTGAGCCCTAGGGTGCGCACTCCCAGGAGAGCGGCTCTGTCAGGAGGCAGCAGCTCCCCTGGGTCCCTGTGGCAGGTGTCCAACACAGGACGATGAAGAGGTCCAAGAAGCAGGAGGGGAACGCTCGCTCCCAGCCCGATGAGGGGCTGCAGCAGCCGCAGGAGAGCCAGCAGGTGAGGGATGG
>NW_009598076.1:0-252 GCF_000690535.1 Cariama cristata | reverse complement strand
CAGGGCCACCACAAGCCGCCATGGCCACCAAGATGCCACCGACCAGCTGGGGTCACCAAGATGTCGCCAACGAGCCAGGGCTACCAGAAGCCACCATGACCCACCATGAGCCAAGGCCACTGAGATGCCACCAATGAGCTGGGGTCACCATGAGCCACCAATGATCTTGGGGCCACCAAGATGCCACCAGCAAGCTGGGGCCACCAGAAGCCACCACGACCCATGGCCAACCAGAAGCCACCAATGAGCCGG
>NW_009598075.1:0-919 GCF_000690535.1 Cariama cristata | reverse complement strand
GAGCCGTGGTGCCTGCAGAGCGTGCCCTGCACTGCCCTGCCCGAGAGCATCCCACGGTGCTGTGCCTGCGCTGCCCAGGCCGCGGGGGCCCCTGAGGGCGAGGAGGAGGAGGATCACCCCAAAAGCACCTGCAGACTGCTGCACTTCCGCAGGTGAGCCTGGGGCTCTTGGAGAGCTCACGGCCCTGCCCAGGGTGAGGGGCTCCCAGCAGCTCATGTCAGGATGCACAGAGCATCCCCTCCCATCATCCTGCTTTGGAGCATCCCCTCCTGTCACCCTGCTGTGGAGCATCCTCTCCCATCACCCCGCTTTAGAGCATCCCCTCCTGTCACCCCACTTTGGAGCATCCCTTCTTGTTACCCCACTTTGGAGCATCCTCTTCCGTCACCCCACATTAGAGCATCCCCTCCTATCACCCCACTTTGGAGCATCCCCTCTTGTCACCCCACTTTTGAGCATCCTGTCTCATCACCCCACTTTAAAGCACCCTCTCCCGTCACCCCACTTTGGAGCATCCCCTCCCGTCCCCTCTCTCCCGCAGGTTGGCCTTTGGGGACAGCGGGGAGCTGCGCGTCGACGGCTTCTGCACCCTGGGGGAGGCGGAGGGGGAGATGCGGCAGCTGGAGGCAGCCGGCCCCGAACGAGGGAGCAGGGGCGGGGGCAGCAGCCTCTGCCTGGCCAATTACCTGCTGGGGGTCCTGGGGGACCCCTTCTGCCAGGCCGTCCGAAGGGATAGGGACACGTGGCTGGGAGCCCCCGGTGGGCCCGAGGGTAAGCGGGGACTGGGGCTGGGGGGTGACACTGGGGACACCGGGGAGGCTGAGGGCTGTGTTTCCCGCAGGGGTGATGGCCTGGAGACGGGGGGAAGGAGCCCCCCAGCTCTGCGATGCTTGCCGGCGCGGCTTCTTCAACTCCCACT
>NW_009598074.1:0-873 GCF_000690535.1 Cariama cristata | reverse complement strand
CTCTTCCAACCACAATGATTCTATGATTTCTGTACTGCAGCCAGAGCAGTTACACAGTCCACTCTGCCTCTCCTCTATAGGGGAGGACAGAGACCTCTCCCCCTTCCACCATAATCAAGTGTACTTGTTGCATGTTGGGAGAGGAGACACAGGAACCTAAGCAGCTAGAGATCATCAGAGTAACTTATCCAGCTTGTCTTCATCCTAGAAAAAAAAAGCCAATGGCTCAATGGGGTACAGGTAGCACATCCCTAATTTCAGCATTCAAAGCATGCTTCTACTCTAACTGGCAGAGGCCGAGGAGGCAGGGCCTGGGCAGTGCTTCCTGCCCCAGTGGTGCCCACCAGTCTTCAGGGAGAAGAGCGCGGTCTCCAAATAACCCCCAAGTTCTTACCCAAACACCATGGTGCCGTCCTTCCGGATGCCAAACTGAGCATTCTGCAAGCCTCCAGAGTTTCTCACCAGCTTTCCATCACTCACAACGTTCCCAAGACACTCTCCGGTTCCCATGTCAAAGTACCCGCCATTCTGGGCCACCAAACACTTCCCAAGCTTTGCGGTCTCTTCCACGGGGGCTCTGTGGTGAGCCTGGCAGCCTCCCGTGCCACCCGGCTCTAGCACAGAGAAGGTCCTCAGGGGGTTCCTCACAAAAGTGAAGTGGCCATAGATCACCTTGCGGTCCTCGCCCTCCGGGGGGATGTAAGAAACAAACGTTTAGCCACCGGGCCGCCCGTCCTGTTGTCACTGGGCCAAACTTCGTGCGTTACGTTGCCGTACTTGAGGGGCTGACAGTCTCTGACGTGCCTGTGGTCGTGCCGAGGGCCGTGCCGGTAGGGGAAATAGGGCTGCAGCAGAGGGCTGCTGGGGGGGCTC
>NW_009598073.1:24223-26478 GCF_000690535.1 Cariama cristata | reverse complement strand
GCAGGGCCTGCTGTGCAGGGCGGGCCGTGTCTGGCTCTGACGGCCCCGCAGCCACCGTGGGCATCAGGGTGGGCCTGCGCCCGCCGGCTGGCAGCAGGTCTGGTTCCTGCTCTACAGCAGTTCCATCGTTCGGTGTATCTGCTAGCCTCCACCTGTCTTTGTTCTCTTTTGTATAAAAAACGGTGTTGAAGTCCCCAAGACGTTAGGCAGCTAAACCTATCTGTATTTATGAGGTACTGTGCAAAAGCAATGGGCAGGGAGGCTCAAGGAGGGCACTAAGGCAAGTTTACATGTTCTTCTGACTAGTTAGATAGTGAGCTGTAAGTTACTATCCTCTAAAGAATTCACAGAAGATCCATGGCTTTCTTCTCCCTCTCCCGCTGATTAGGTAAACTGTTAATGATGGAAATTGAGTCCTTGAATATTTAGCAATTACTAAGGCAATAAAAATGTCAACTTGACATATTTAGATGGAAAGCAAGACTTAGAATGTATAATAACATGCAGTTAGTTTGATATTCTGTCACATGAAAACAAATGGCTGGCCCTATAAAACTGGAGCAAGATGACATCTCAAGGAAAGCAGTGCTCCTCGTGTCAAGTGTTCGCTTGATACGTTGTTCCTTGTTTCAATTCAATTATTTCCAAATACTTCCTCTTAATGACAGGACATTTCAATCTTTACTATTTGGCCTTCAGAAGTATAAATCTAGTAGTTACATAATCTGCCCATGAATATCAGAGTGAGAACTTGAAAACATTCAGGATGATAAAATGTGAGTGCTGTAAGACTTCTTTTCTTTGATCTACGTTACTGCCTCAGTCAGAGCACAGACTGAAATGGAACAGGATTGCCAACCTCCTGACTTCACAGCCAGGAATATAAATCAACATTAAAGATGATTTTTAAATGAAATAGCAAGTTAAACATTTGTACAAACACATCATCAAATAGAGGTTATACTGCCTCTTTTTAAACCTCTTGCCTGCTAGCAAAAAGAAAACTGTTCCAGTGGCATTTTCTTTGCTCTGCTGTGACAAGGGCTGCATAAATATAGACACTGTGGATTAGAATAGACTTCAGCAATCTTCTGCTTCCTTTCTAGCAGCCTCTTCTGCAGACAGTTTTCCATAGCTATGGGTGAAAAACAGGGAGTCTAAAACTGGTATGTATGGCAAGTTGGTGACAGTATAGTACATCCCTGATGGCAGTAGTCATAGCTAACTTTGGGGAAAGGGCATCCTGGCTGGAGGAAAGAAGAGAGAGTCAGGATTTCTGACCCCGACTCCGATACAGATTTGCTGTGTGGGCTAGGATAAGTCATGTACTTCGAGATCTTTGATGGCATGTGCAATGCAAATGCAGATTTTTCCTTCAACTGTGCCTAGAGAAAGCAAGGAGTGTGATGAACTGTAATGCCAGCCTAGATAATTCTGATGCTTGCTTAAAGAGAAGTCACTCATATCTCCAGCAAAGAAGCTGCTGGTGCCAAACCGATCAGTGTCACTCAGAATGAAACACAGGGTGGGTTTTAATTCAGCTAGAAAAACAACAAATTGTCACGTTACAATCCAACCGATTCTTTCAATTTTTATGATTTACATTCTAGGCTGAGTCCTGTTTTACCTCCAGGAAGTGAAGAGATGGCCGCACCTGGCCAAGGAAATGCGGTCAGGTTGCTGGCACAGACTGGGCAGGCAAGGGGTTTGTGTCCAAGGTTGGCAGGGATGATGCTTCTTCAAGTGCGCATGGCACTTCAAGTCAGTCGTCACTTTAAAAGTCACAGGAAAGGAGAGAGGGGCAGCAGATGAAATGTTTGCAAGGTAAATATCCTCTTGGCACTATATTTTCTACATGAGTTACTGTCAAAAGCCCAGTGTTGGAAACAAGAGAATAACACTCTAAAGCCTGGGAAAGGCTCCACGTGTCCTTCCTGGTTTCCCACAAAAAACAGGCAAACAGCTAACTAAGCCAAAAAATGCACACAGCTCGGTGGACATAGTTTTAAAGCAGCCAGGCTATTTTTTCCTCTCTTCTTACTTTTCCTTTCTCAGCGTGTTACAACTTAGCAGGGTTCTTGCTGTCCACAGTGTTAAACAAACACTCACGGGCACTATTGTGCAAATCACTCATCCCGGATAACAGATGGATTTTTACATTCTTTCTGCATATCTGAATCCATTATCCCAAGAGGGCCCAGAAGAACATGGGCATTAGCTTAATGCAGCCCTGAAAGGGGAACTGTCCACGTCAG
>NW_009598073.1:0-24192 GCF_000690535.1 Cariama cristata | reverse complement strand
GGAATGATTGAAAGAGCCATCTAAATTGCTAAATCACTTAGAGCCAGTGACCAAATCCATTTCAGCTGCTGGCCTGTTTGAAGTGAGCTGGTGACGGCCTTTAGCCCAGTTCTTAGGGGTGTCCATGGCACAGTATCAATTTATTTGCTGGTAACTTTGTTAGAAAAGGCTGAAAAGTGATGGGCTTGGACGGTTCCCTTCTTACCTCTGGAGGGTAGACCCCCCAGATCAGATACGGGGCCCTCTGGTGTGGTAGGTTAGGGCACGACTCCATTTGCAGGGCTTTACCTGTTCCATGCTTATTCCCTCCAGAGCACTGGTCTCTGGATCTGTTCCTGGAGCTCCTTTCCCCAGCACTGACGTCATTCATGTGTAAGGGGGGAAGAACAAAGACAGCGCTCGCCTGTTTTCTTGTGTGATTTTTCAATACCCGTTTCCCAATCCCGACATCCAAAGTAACAACATCCTTTCAAACCACCCCCTCTTGAAATGCCACAGTAGTCAAACAGCTGCAAATCAAAACACCTTGTAAACAAGTGACTGAAATCCCGTGGGATGCCCGAGGGCTTGGGCACGTCTCAGAGTGATTATAGTTCCTGCTATACAAATTGGAGTCCATGTAGCACAGTTTGTGCCAACTCCAAGCTCTTGCTTTTTATTTTTAGTCCTGTTTGTCGAGGGGTTCTCATGATGAAAAGAATGACGTTCAGTATCAGTGATACACAGATAAAATTAGATAGTAGCCGGAAGTGATCGTACAACTAATCCTCCCCACTGAGAATTTTTCCACAGGATTTGGGATCCTGTGGGCCTCAAGGACAGCTTTTCTCTGGGTGAATTTCACTTCCCATCAGCAGGCGGCTGAAAAATTGGACTCGCATGGGACATATGTGCGAAGAAATGAATGTCATTGTCATTGCTTATGCCAACAGCTGGGACCATCTGGGACACTAAAGACAACATTGTCTAGATGCGTACAGCTGATTGAAGGTTGTTTTTAGCAAGCCTCTAAAGCTTCTTCCCTTTTTGGGGCAACAAAACAGGGCTTTTGCCTTCCATGCATGGGATTTTGAACACAGAGAAGCTTAAGTCATCACCAGGGCTCAGTCCTGAGTCTTTTTAGTCCCCCAGACATAAGTCACCCACACTGAAGCTGAAGACATTATTCCTTTCTTTGGAAGAAGCTGCCTAGAGGGAGGATGGGATAGAACCATAGAATCACAGAATGGTTTGGGTTGGAAGGGACCTTAAAGACTATCTCATTTCAACCCCCCTGCCATGGGCAGGGACACCTTCCACCAGACCAGGTTGCTCAAAGCCCCATCCAACCTGGTCTTGAAAAATTCCAGGGAGGGGGCATCCACAGCTTCTCTGGTGCATTAGATTACATCTCTAAATCAGATCTTCTCTCAGGAGAACAAGATCAATTCTGATTTGTTTTGGCTTTTTTTTTTCCCCTCTAAACTTTGGATTGCTTTCATGTTTACTACTCCGTAAAATAGGAAAATACAAGAGGTTAGCTGGTCAGCAAACGCTTTCTATTGCTTGGAAATGTGGAATTCAACCAGGCTGTGTACCTAGTGCACCATCAAAGGAAGGTGGGTTTGGTTGCCATGTAGCACAAAGGGATTTAGCTGTGGTATTGTGGCAAAGAAAGAGTGCACCAAAATCAAAGCTGGGAACCTGTAAGGCCAGTTACTTTTAAGCAGGGTAGGTAACGGCAAAGGGAGAGGATAATTATGTAATATGAACATGGTATGACACAGATAGGGGAAGGATTGTTTTCCTCCTGTAACTTATTGGAGGAGAATGGCTCAAGTGCCTGGACATGGTTCATTTTATGTCAAAAACCTACTGTGGAATGAATTGGTGTATCAATCCCATCACCTCTCAGCAAGGGAGTACCTTCAGCTTTAAGCCAGAGTGATCAGCTCTAAGGGAAAAGAAAACAGGCAGGTTCAAGTGTGGCAAGTGGATGTGGTCCTGTCCATTTTTTAATTCTTAAAAAAAAAAAAAAATATTCTAGAGAACCAGAAGAATAGGGCTTTCTGCATCCCATGGCCTCCCTAAAGACCTTCTCACTTGGAGGAAGGTCATAGGGTTCAAAGCTGTTTCTCAAGTGCTGGTATGTAGTACTGCCTTGATGTCATGCATCATTATAAACAAGTTATTATTTCATTCAGTGTTTTGGGAAATGATGAGACTGGAACAATACACCCACAGCAGTTCCCTCCCTTATCCCAGCAGGCTCTTTAGTGAGATACTTATGAGCTGTATCTCACTAACTGATGGCTGTCTGTCTGTCTATGTCTGGTAATAGTGTGTCTCTGGGGAATTTGGAGCAGGAATATTGATGGATTTTATGAAGGGTGGAGAACTGGGAAGGAGGAGAGGGACATAAATTTGTGGTGTCATGTAGTTTGATGGCTGCTTGATCTGAGAATGCTGGACTGAGAAGGCCCCAGGGCTTCATCGCTGCAAGCTCTGAATGCATCATCGCTCCTTTTTTACAGGTTTGTGCTTCTGAAGCTAGCCAGTCATTTACACCTGACGGGATAGCAGAAAAACAGAGTTAGGCAGGGCAGTGTTCCATTCGTTTCTGTCTGCTTAGCTCAGGTTTGAGCTAGGCCTGGGATGAATTTTTAAAAAAAAAAAAGAATCATAAAGGAACAAGTACTAGAAATGGGGTTCAGCAAGAGCATATGTAGAAATCTGTTTGAAGTCTTAGGCTCTTGCATAACTGTCTCTGGCTAGTTCCCCAAACTTTTTTTCATCTGCCGTAGTCTCCCTAGACCCATTTTACTTAAAAACATAGAAGAAATTTGAAAGTCCTAATGACGCACAATGTGTATGCTCTGACCTTTGCATAGCCTCTGCAAAAAAATTATCTTTCCTCTTTCTATTTCACAAGCACTGTCCATCTGGCTTTGCCCTATCACATCCCCAGATATGAAGAAATAGTCTCCCTCCTGTAGAGGGGAGGCAGTCCGTTAGGTTTAGAAGATAAGGACTGTAACAATATTCACAGGTGGCCTGTTTTAAGGGACTTGTTGATCAGCGAAGGTATATGTACACTCTAGTCATCTTTTAGCCCATATTAAACTCTTCAGTACTGTCAAACTACTAGATCAAATAATATAAAGGTAGCTCAAGCTGGCTGGCTGGAAATATTCCTTGTCTGACGAAGAGCAAGCTATTTCCCCACATCATTAGATAGAACAAGATATTCTTGAACTGCCCACAAAACAAAGCTAGACTAAATCACATGTTTTCGCCAGAAGTTATCCTACCCAAAGGAACCAGAAAAACCATTCACCTTCCTTTTTTTTTTTCCAACTCTTACAACATGGGCTCTAACCTCACCATTACAGGAAAAAAATGCTCTTCCCAACTGTGAAGATCAATAAGAGAGTAGCTGTTGCTCCCTAAAGGTAACAGATTTTGTAACTCCAGTCCAGTTCCTTAAGGATGCCTTGCTATCTAGTCTAACCTCAGTAAGTATCCGAGGGGCATAGCTGTCTAAGAATTGTATATGTAATATGATGAAGGCCTGGCCCATAGCACCTGACCTTAGATAAATTCCTGTCCAAATATTCTGCCGGCTGACACGACCCGGTCCATGCTCCAGATGGGATGGAAGAAGACTGGTGTGTTGACATTCCCAGCCCTGCCCTGCACTAGCTTCTGATGACCTAGTTCTGGGTAACTGAAGCTCTCACTGCTTCCTCAGTACAAAAATACTCTTGCGTCATTTTGAAATCATGATGCTCCCATTGAAGAGTGCACATAATCCAGTGCAGTCTGTAGTGACCTCATGCTTGTATGTAAAATGGTGGTCAGGGCATTTCATGCTAGCAGTAAAACAGACGGATTTACTGGAAAGGGATTAAATTTGTTTTTAAAGTGTCTGCAGAGCCAAATAAATTCCAAGGGTTTTCTGAGCTGCTGAACAACCAGAGGCAATCATTGCACTTCTCTGTTGCCAGTTGCAGCCTTGTACTTCTAGGCAGGGACTGTTTTCTACTCTGTATTTGTACAGCTGTGAGTTTTGTGGGGTGCCACCCCATCTGATCCTCTGCACCAATACTGGTGAGCCTCCATTTGCAGGACAGTCAGCAGGACACCTCCCCAGCTGCCCTCCTGTCTGCGCTACCTATGGGTGAAATACAGGCAAACACATTCGGGTTAGCTGTACGTCTGACGCCAGCTGCATCTGGCAACCGCTCTGGCACTGCAGAGGACTGCCCCAGGATTTCTAGTTATTTATAATTCAGCATCAGATTGGACCCAGTTGCTCCTGGTTAGAGATCTTTTTGCAATAACAAACTAAGATTACATGAAGAGCTTAAAAAAAGAATTTCCCCCCTCCAGGGCTAAATTACTTCCACTTATATACAACTGTCATATCTTTAAAGGGCAAACCCGGAAAGCTAACACTGAAAAATATAACTCTACAACCGAGATTATCTGCCTGCCCTCTCTAGGCAATCACGTCTCATATCTATAAGGTCTTTCATAGCAAAAACCAAAATTCAAGCTGAGTGGATGGAAGATTTATGTTCAGAGTAGGAAACAACAGCTTGGGAGGAGGTGTATTTGAATGCTGGAGCCAGTTACAAAGACAAACCTCAAACACCGTACGACTGCTTCTACATAGCATCTCACTCATGTCTGGTAAAATCACTCCATGCTCTGCCAGACTTTGCAAACTACTAGTCACCAGTTGAGAAAGGCATGGTGACGTACATGTTACGGTAGCATCCGGCGCTGGCAAACAGTCGACTTCTATATGTAGCTCAGGATCCATTCCAGACATTTTATAACTGTATTTTTCATGAAATAGTAATTGGAAAGCAGGGAGAATAAAAACTCTCTGTACCAACTTACCTGTCCCATGGGAGGTCTCATGCTGATCAACTCACCTTTAGGGAATTTAATTAGGAGCAGAGTTACACAGGAACATGAAGAGGTCACACCTTCTCTACACTTTTTGTGAATATTCTCAGTCGTATGATGAGAGAGCAGTCACGCTTCACATAGTGGCTGTATTCAGTCCTGATTATATACCTGGATGAATAATTGAAGCACTTAACCCCAGGGGCAAATGGATTTCCCTGAAGAACACAGAAACTACAGAGGGGGAAGCTCAACATGTCAAATGCCAAGATGTGGAGCTGCTCATAGCCCTTTGTTCAAAAATTTTCCTACAAAGAACATTTTAAAGTCTTCAGAAGCCTGGGAGGCCCAGCCTTCATCACCAATTTTCCTCTCACCTCCTTTTCAGTGACAGGAGATTTTTTACTGTCTTTTTAATTAAAAAAAAATTCAAGTAATTTACATAGAAAAGTCAATGGGTTTCAGATTTTAATCCAAAATAGGACAATTTCCGTATCTTTTTTCAGTTCTGCCTATGGAAAATATCCCCTCTTGGGGTTTTTTTGGTAGTTTCTTTTTCCGTCTTTTTATGTGAAGTCAGGACCCAGCACTGCATTGTGTTCAGAGAGCAGCACACTGAGACCAGTGACTAACTGGTACCTTGACAAGAATCCTAGCCCATTCTTCAGCCACAATAGTATCTTACATCTCCAGCTGCTCTAAATGCTTGGGTGGCTCTTCCCCAGGACTGGGCTCTACATGGTCCCTCCCAGGAGCGATATAAGAACAGACTTTCAGAGCAAATAGCTGAAAGGTCCCCTTCATTGAGAGTGTTAAAAAAAATCACTGCCCGCTCATGTCTCTCTGCAGTTTGCTTCCCTCTTCCTATTAAATCTCCTAGTGTTAGGTATCACTGCCATCACGAGCTGCCAGACCCTTTATAAGATCCTAGATGATCCTCTGGGGTGCACATGCCTGAGATGCTGCTGTAACCAAAGTCTGCCCTACTGCCAGCAAGTCCTCGGAGGTCCTGATTTTGGCCCTGCATGGAGATGCCCAGACACAGCAGTGATGAGTTCAGCTTACAAGGAGCTGTATGATTCCTTGGTTAAACACACTCAGCGAGAGCGACAGCAGGTTGGTCAGTGGTCCTTCCCAAGTGCCAGGCTGTATGGACAGTACGCCCTTATGTATCCAAGGGCTTTGGGAATATGAGAGTAAGCTTAGAAATAGGGCATTCATGTCTCCCCACTGCATATGTTCATACCACATGCAGCTATACCCCTTTCAGTAAAATCCCAAGATTTAGAGAGACTGAATTGCTGCAGGCCTCCCGGGGTCATTCAGTCAGATGCAATTTATCATTTAACATTTTTAAGCAAATCTACCAGTTGCCAATCTTGGCTTCATTTTCTCATTCTTAGAACTGCTGAGCAGAAAGGTCAAATAGTGTGAAACACAACAAAGAGCAAAGGCCATTTGATTGATTCTGATTTTTTTCTTGGGAAAGGGAACAACTTGCAATTGGCAATGCAGTCCAGGATGGGCAGGGTGTGTAATCTTCCATAGCTCTGCTGCAATCTCGGGTTAACAGAGAGGATGGAGTAGCTGCCTGCTCTGCTGTGTTCATTGCCATTGCTTCCCGTGAGGTTGTCTCTGTTCCAGAAGGAGCCTGTAACTCACTGACTGATCAACAGAAATTAGGTAGGAGTGGCTGAGGTTCCTGAGCAATATGATGACTTTTCCAGTATGATGGTGGCTATCCAGAAATCCCGGGCAGTGGAACTGTACAAACAGAGAGACCATCTTCTGCTGCGTTTGCATCCAGGACTCCAGCCACTTGGAAACATGTGCGATTGACCCATACGTGTGGCTCAGAGTTGTCACTGGGGAAATGCTGCATCTCCCCAGGCTCTGACCCTCCCAAGGAAATGACACCTATTCCCAATCAAGCTGAACGAAACCATCCTGGAAATGTGTTAGTACCAGCTGCTGAGCTGTTTTGAAAATGTAGACTCAAATTCCCAGAACAAAGTGGTAACCACCAAGGCCTGGATCTTCAGCTGCATGGCTTTCTTCTAACCTCCTTGGCACCCTTGAGAGGTTTCCCATCGATTTCAGTGAGTTTTGTGGAGGGAGTTTCGGCTAAAACGAAGCATAAAGAGGTTAAGACCTCAGCCCATCCAACCTTAGACAAAGTCTCAACAACTGCTGTAGTCGACTAGGGTAATGTGCCACTCCAGAGAGCAGATGAAATCATCTCTCTTTCCATTAGCAGTAGGCTGGCATGAGAACTACAGCTTAGGTCTTTTAGTTAAGTGCCTTACATTAGGCCATCCTCCTGTTTGGTCTCAAGCAGTTAATTTCCCCATTTGTACCTCTTGGCAGCTCTAAGATAAGGACAGTTTTATCTCCCCATGTATAAAAAAATTGGAGGTCTTTGAAAAGAAAGCTTTATAGAAGTACAAGGAATTATTATACTTCAGCAAAGCAAACCCACTGTCAAATGAATCCACACACATAGACTTCTGTCTTCACCAGCCCCTCTCTTCTCTGCCAGCACAACCACATTGCCACATTACCAAATGACTTGTCAGTCCTTGAGCATCCTAACCATTGTTCATTCATATGTATTTCAGCTCCAACTAGTGTTCAGTCCACAGGCTAAGAGCTTTCTGCAAGATTGGTTACAAGTAGATACACAAAGGCAGGCAGCTGGGCAGTGGGCCTATTTCCCTTCTAGCAGCTTTTGTTATGATTTTAGATGTGAAATCTGCTGATGGGGTGGAGGCTGAAATGATTTTCTGAACTGCCTTGTTCACTGATATGAAAACCTCCTCTCTTAAAATGAATCAGACCAAACCCTTATGACATTATCGCATGATCCAAAGAGTGACTTTGCATTTGGCCACAAGAAGAGCAGCATATTTTTTTTTTTAGCTACATGGAACTGGGAATATTTCAACGAATGTTTGTTCAACGGATGATACACAGTCATGACTGAAGGAACTTTTCATTTCCCTGTGAATTACCAGATCGAGCAGCCTTGTCTAATCCTTGTTCTAGCCTTTAAAGTTGAGACACTTTTAATTTTTTTAATTCGCTGCCCAAATCTATTTTTAAAGTTGTTATTGCAGTAGCTGCCAGACTTCATTGAGAGTGTTACTCCCCCCATTTGGCAAATGCCTCCCCCCATTTATCTAAGGGAGTAAGTGAGTGAGATCGCACAGGAATAGACTGAATCTCCCAGATGAGGCTCCTAAAGCACTGTGCAATCATTAGTGAGTTAAACCTGAAATTCTTTTTGAGTTAGTGCTAAGTTCTTTTCACTGGTGGAAGGCAAAGAGGCATAGTCATGGCAAGGGGCAAAAGGCATCTGCAAAGAGCATTTTGCACCTTGAAAAACAAAAGGAGTGAAGGTGTGTCTTGTAGACAGTGATTTACTCAAGGCGATGTCATCACCGGGAGTCTTTCCATTGATCTCCTCAGTCATTACAAACATCATAATTAGACCTTGCTGAATAACATTCACGAATGGTGTATCTGTATGTTCAGCACCTCACCTCCTGCTATCAGTTCTGAGTAACTTGCTCGTTGGTTCAGAGATTACAAAGTGAGAAGGAGCCAGTGGCATCATAGGTCTGAGCTCCTGCATACCTGCATACTGAAGTGCTTTTTCTTGGAAATACAGAGTAACAAGTACAGAAAATACAGAGTAACTTTCAGGGAAATTTTTTTTTTTTTTTTTTTTTTTTTTTTACATGCTGCTAGCGAATGGAGAAATCCACCAGAAGCCTTACATAAACTCATTAATTACTCTCACTTCTAAAAAATCACAGGTGTTTTTTCTAGCCAGGATTTGTCCAATTTCAGTTCCCTATCATTGTTTTATTTATTTGTGTGCCGGTTTGAACAGCCCTCCATTATCAAACCTCTTTATATCGATGCTGAGAGATTGTGATCAAGTCAACACTTCACCTGATCTTTGTTCAAGCAGATTGAGCTCCTGGAGTCTTTCACTGTAAGGCATGCGTTCTAGTCCTTTAATCAGCCCAGTATCTTTTCTCTGTACTTTTTCCAAAGTGTTATCATCCTTCTGGAATTATTCACAAATAACCTTTTCATTAGTCAAGCCGTTCTTCAGATGGTTGAATAATATTTGCCTGATGAATTTACAGTAACCTTCTTATTGGTTGGTTATATTATTTGTGAGTTGTTAACATGAACAGCTGCAGAGGTCTCTTCTCCTACAGCTCCACTGGCCATAGAAGACATTTTCATGCATTGTTAGTTCTTCTGGACAAGCCACTATGCCATCTGCCATCTATCCCAGCTGAGCCACACTGAGACACCGACATACTAACATGTAAATGTGTTCCCAAGTCTCAGGATGGAAAGGGATGTAAAAACCTGCCGCTCTTGGGTTAGCTCAGCCCTTCTCCTCCTTTCCTGCAGATTGCCAGAATCCTTTGGTATGCAAGAAATTCTGAGAGAGGGAGATTATTATACATTAACTGTACTCCGGAAAGAAGGGCATGTTTATCACCCCAAAAAGCTTCTTAAGTGGCTGCTTCAACTGATGCTAGTTACTGTATCTAGTGCTTCCTAACCTATCAATCCCAATGATTTATCTTAATTACCAGGCTCCATGGTAAGTGATTGACATGCTGGGGTGTTTGTGAACAAAGAGAAGGCTGGTGTCACTTCTGGGCAAAGACTCAACACCATAGAACACTATCCTCTCTTGAGAATGTCCTCAGTCATCCTCATCTACATTTGAAAGAGCTAGATGCCCACAAGAAGACTGTGCCTATGCAACAATTACACAAATTTTAGCTCAGCAGAGTATCAAGTCCCTTCTTAATTACAAATGAACCTGTCTCCCTTCTCCTTGGCTGCGATGTTTTGCCATCATTTGCCGCAGTGAAACAGGCTGTGGAACTTCCCCTTTAGGTTTTCATTAGAAAGCCACTTGTTCAATTTCAAGTTCTAGGCTTCAGCTGACCTCTCTTTTCTTGCCGGTGCATGTTTCCATTGAACACATAGCTTGGGGAAGAAATAGCCCCTCCCTACCCTGCAGCCCTCTCTGACCCTACTTCAACCAGGCAGGCAGTTGTGGTTGTGTTTGCTCTCGATCTCTCTGAAGCCATTGAGGTAGTACAGCCTAAACTCTCTTCCCTGCTACATGACACTGGAATCCCACCAACCTCTCCCCCTCCAAGGGAAAAGGAGGGTGATGGGAAATCTCGCATCCTTGGGTCTCACTCTCTTTCTGAAGTTTTGGACCCTTGCAAGCAGCTCTTGGTGCCATCAGTATCGTAACAAAAAAAGCCTCTTCCTGCTACTTTCAGCTAGAAGTTCAGAAAGCCACAGCCACCTCCAGGCTTTGATCTTGAGCCAAAACCAACCTCGTTTGTTCCCCAGACTTCTTAGTTTTGCTTTGACAGACCCAAGTGCTCTTCTCTGTGCTTTCCCTCTTATCTCTGTTCCCCCTTTTCACCCCCCTACTCCCCAGACCTTGGCTGGGAGTCTGCAACCTTATCATCCCTGTGGGAGAAGGTGTGTATGAACTTCTGCTTCATTGTCACCAAGACAATGCTGGACCAAGGGAAGTGGGCAGGCAGAGCCTAGGTGATTTGGCCCCAAAAGTTAAGACAATGGGCTTTCCTGCCATTGTTTTCTGTCAGTCTGCCTCACTGCAGGAGGCAATGCACACTATGTCCTGGTGGCTAAAAATGCCCGAGAGGGAAAGGGAAGGGCCATAGCAGACATCTGGGGCCAAAGAAGAAGCATTTTGTTAACCACATGGAGCCAAAAATGGAGCTTTGAGGGAGAAGACTGCAAATAGCGAACTATTTCCAGATGTTCAATGTCGATTCAAACATGCCACCTACTGAACCTGAGCTTGGAGACTTGGTAGAGATGGGGCAGATGGCACTGAAGAACCAGGGAAGAGGAGTTTCCACACACCCCAAGGATTTCTTGTAAAAGATAGTCCCTCCCTCACGTCTTCTGGTCTCTGGACTTTATGATCAGTGTCCTGAACTCTACTCTGCAGAAAGCTTTCATATGGCCGAAAGCTGAAGAGAGCAAGACAGAGGGCGTGCAGAATTTCCCCAGAAGCAGTGTGGGAATACTCTTTCTTGTATTGCTTTGCAGAAGGGAAATACATCAGAGCAGCAAAAGTACAGGCTTTTTAATGTGGAAATCTTGAGTCTGCACCTTCTCTGCCAGAGCCTGCTTCACGTGATGCTGAGCAAGTAGGGCACATATTTAAATATATCCCCTAGTTTGGGATGCTCCAGCCTCAAATGTAATGGCCTGTGGTTAAGAGGTGCTGAGCAACCTTCAGAGTCATTAGTTTCAAAATATTGGATGGAGCACTTCTGCAGCTCTTCATGTCTCAGTTTCTTGGCCTCTGAGGAAACCTTGGAAGTGATGACAGAGAGGATGGTGAGCCATTGCCCTGGGTAGGGAAGGTAGAGAAGTCCGTGACTCATTACCGTCCTACACATCCCAACGTGGTACAAGTCACTGCTAGTGAGCTGTAAGCCCTTAGGAACTTTGTGTGCTCCGGATCTGATGGAACTGAAGAAGGCGAAATTGAGGGGTACATCTGAAGTACTGCCATGAACCTCCCTGTGTCTCAGAGCTTTTTCAGCTTACTCGCTTGAAAAATTGCCTGCGCGGCTCATGAAACTGAAGGAAAAGAGAAACCAACCTAGTACTGAGGCAGGTAAATGTTCTTTCATGCTTCTTAAGTGCCACTGAGGGCAAAGCATTATCATTACAAAAACAGCTGCTATTTGTCTAAATCCTTCCCTAACATTTATGGTAGATCACTTTTTGCTCATTTACGTTCCAGTTCTTCCCTAAAGCTTTGCCACAGGGATTTGGGCAGGAGTTCAAGTACCTGGCAGCTGGAACCATGCCCCTACTAAGCCACCTAAAGACTGACATTCCAGGCCTCCCCTCATGGAGAAGAGCCTTGGTCCCCTAACTGAGCTTCAGTATCCTGAGTACAAAGCTTGTCAGATTTCATTGTTAACGAGTGAAGAAATAAATTGGCTCTAATTATCTATGAAGAGCTTAGATGGAATTTTACAGGAAAGAAGCTTTGTCTAGAGATTATAAGAGGAGACTCTGATCCAGGATGCCTGGGTTTTATTTCTAGTTCTGCCCCTCATTCATTGAGTGGTCCTGAGTGAATGTTGTATCTTGTTTTCCCCCCATCTGTAAAAAGGGGTGATGATATCAAACTTCCTGGCATAAGTGTTTCTAGGCTTAATTAATTAACAGCAGTGAAGCAATCTGAGTTTTCAGTTGGAAGCTGCCATAGTAATAATCAAAGAAATATTTCTAGCTGCTTTGGTATTTGGCATTCTTATTCTTTTTCACATATAAATGACAGCCCTCAAAGACAGAGAACAGAGCTTTCAATCTACTAACTGGTGACTGGGCATTAAGGAAAACTGGTGTGCAACTGGGTAATAAATTCACTGAAATTGCATTTCTTATCAGGCTGCGAAGAACAGAGAGATAGACTTTTGCTCAACTATTTGTTAGTCTAAAATTTTCAATGAATTGTTTTATGCAAACAAACCTTTTTGCAAATGATTCACTGTGACTTTTGTTTGAGTAGTTTCTACTCGTGCAGAGTGATTGGCCAATCAGCTCACATGGTATTGTGTCTACTCCTTACATGGATAACGCTCAGGCTCCCAAATACCTTTCAAAACCATACGATCACAGAGTTGCTCAGGTTGGAAGGAACTTCAGGAGGTCTCTAGTTTAACCTCCCGTTCAAAGAAGGAGAAGATCAGCTACAAGATGAGAACAGGTTGCTCAGGGCTTTCAACAGTTGGGTACTGAAAACCTTCAAGGATGGTGATTGCACAGCCTCTTCAGGCAATACTTGACCGTCCTCATGGTGAAAATGTTTTTCCTTATAGCCAGCCTGTATGTCTTTCATTTTACTTTATGTCCGTTGCCTCTTGTCCTCCTACCATGCACTACGGTGAAGAGCCTGGCTCCATCTGCTTGATAGCCTCTTTGTAGGAACTGTCAGGCGGCTGTTTGTCCCCTACAAAGCCATCTCTTCTCCTGGCCAGACAAGCCCAGTTCCCTCAGCTTCTCCTCACGGGGCTCCAGCCCCCAGCCATCTTGGCGGTGTCTGCTGAACTTGCTCCAATGTATCAACATTTTTCTGGCATTGGGTGTCCAAAACTGAGTTCAGTATTCCAGTGCCATCTGAGTACCTAGGGAAGGGGGACAAGCACATCCATCAACCTCCTGGCTGTAACTCTGTTAATACAGCCCGGAATGCCTTTGGCCACCTTTCCTGCCGAGGCAGACTTCTGGCTCATGCCCAGCTTCCTCTCTGCCTGGGTCTCCAGATCCTTTTTTGCATAGCTGCTCCCCTGCCCATCAGTCCCAGCCTGTACTGCTGCAGGGGCTCTTGGTTCCCGAGTGCAGGACTTTGCAATTGTCCTTGCTGAATTTCATAAGGTTCCATTCTTCCAGCCTGTCCAGGGCCCTCTGAGTGGCAGCCCTGCACTCAAACATATCAACAGCCCCCTGCTACTTTGATGTCATCTCCAAATTCAATGAGCAAGCACTCCATTGCCTCATCCAGACAACTGCTAAAGACATTTAAGCAGGATGGGCCGCAGGATAGACCCCTGCGGTACCCCATTTGTTACCAGCCTCTGGGTAGAACATGACATATCCACTCTTCTCCATGCCTGACTATCTAAACTAGTTTTCTACCTTCTGCTAGTCCACCCATCCAGACCATATCATCCTAACTTGAATACAAGAATATTGTGGTAGACAGTGTCAAGCCTTGCAAAGTGCCTGCCAAGAAATGACATACGAATAATAGCTGCATATATTATATTTACCTGTGTGTGTGTATGTGCACGTGCTTTTTGAAAACAGACTTGGGTTGGAACAAGATGATCTTTAAGATCCCTTCCAACCAAACCATTCCATGATTCTATGACTCTATGAACTACTGTGCAGTCACAGTCTAAAAACCAGTCAGCATGGTAGTGAAGTGAATTTGTGTCTTAGAGTTCAATTTCTTGAACATGTGCTCTGTTGTTTTCCACTTTATGGTTTTCCATTTTACCTTTGACCAGGATTTTTTAAAGCAGCTATCTTTGTCCTTACATCCAACTCCAGTCATGAGTCAAATGAGTTTCTGCATTTGAATGATGGAGAGACTTCTAGCCATAAGTCATTCTCTAAGGTTTTGTCTTCTCCTGACTTCAAAAGGAGTTCTAATCTTTTTAACCTCTACTTTCCTCAGTAATGTCAAACATATGGTCTACAGGAGATACGGGCCACCAATAAAACCATGGGAAGCTCACGGACTGAGAGAATGGATGTGGGTGAGACGCTCCAGGAGAACAGGACTGGCTCCATGCCTGGCCTGCGTAGGCTTGTCAACATAAGCAGTATGGATCTCAGGCACCGTCCACTCTGTGTTTATCTAGGCTTTAAACTTAAACCAGATCTCCAGCTTCAGTCATCACGTCCTTGCTACTGATGTTCAGCTCTGTCCTGTGCCTGTTGTCTCATCTCCTGTTCTTTGGAGATGTAGCACAGAGAGAAGTTTTCCCTGGCAACTGGGAAATAGAAGCTGTGTGTGCTCCTCATCATCTCTTCTTTCTAGCAACATTAATTTTCTAATAAAGTTAATATGCTCTGAGAGCTTCTGGGTGTAGGGTGAAGCCACGCATGGAGGAAGGCGAGATGTGTGGTCATTTTTTAAGTGGATTGGGGAGCTCAGTCCCTCTCAAAGCCCTGAGCCATTGAAGGAGGATGGTGCCTAAGTGAGCTGCTCTGCTGCGAAATTGAAGCTGTCCTCCGCAGTACCTCAGTAGGTGCTACTGAACTTGGGTGCAGCCACACTCAAGACTGTCGTTCATAATGGACAACACGATACCACCCGTGCCATCCTAGGTATGTACTGACCTCTACCTAGCTGGAGAGAGGAGACTCTCTGAAGCTCTGGTCCCTCATCTGTTGGAGATCTCCCATCCAGGTACTGGCTGGCTAAAAAAGTTATACACAAAGGCTAGTGGCAGAGCAGCCAGGACTGGTGCTAGAAGGCAGGCCTCCCACCTCTTTACAGTACACAGATTTTGAAAATCCCATGTTTAGGCAATTCTAGCTTGCCTTCCTTGTACCATGTTAGGTATGTAATGACGCCCGGCCAGATAACTTAGAGGAAATTGTTTTTTTCAGACTGGCCTGTCAACTCATGCCTGAAGCCCCATGTTGGGCAGTGTGCTGGAGATGCACTTGTCCAGGAGTCAGGCCGCACTACAGCAATGAAAGAAAGCACGTGAAAATCACCATATGCAAAAAACGCAGGGGGTGATGTTGATGTCTGACACAGCTAGTGCAGCTTGGGTGAGTGGATAGCTGGATGTTGTTTTGAGCTGATCTCCCATCCAAAGTGCACCGAGGACCTTTCTAAATGTGCAGCTACCTCCTCCTGACAGTACTCATGTAAATGTTGTGGTAATTGTTATTTCCATTTGCCAAGAGGTGCAGTAACTAGCCTAAGGCAGTTCATCGGGCTGTGGCAAAGCCCGGTCTCATGACTCCTGGACCCCTGAATTTTCTGTGCAATTAAAGACAGAAATCCTTCCTTTACCGGTTCCATGACACAACACTTGGTGACAATGAACCCTCTAAAGCCCAGGAAAGAATGGTTGAACTTACTGTTGGCTTTTCCCACCTTGTTTTCTGTCAAACAGAAAATCTATTCTCTTGTAGTGATCTTAGCTGTGAATGCAGGTACTGCAGCCTGGTTTTTTATGCCAGGGTTATTTACCAAAATTGGGTCCTGTTGGAGTGGGAAGGGAGGCAATCTCATTGTGCAGCCTTCCTACCCATACAAAAATGTATTTGCATGATGTAGTCACTGTCTTGAACCAGCTAATCCTCCTTCCCTTCCAGGATGGTGTCTGCACTGCTCAGTCTCCATGACAGAGACACTGTTTTGCCAACAGCTGGTGATGTTTCCCTGCGTTTGGGGAAGGGTCTTGCTCTTTCCATGCTGGGCTCTGCAAATGCTGTCCTTGTTGCTGCTGTGAAGTGAAGGTTGTGGACCTCTTGGACCTGGCACAGTGACAGCCAGGAAGTCCTGGGAAACCACCAGTGCTTAGGACGTGCTATAGATACCGGCTGGTTTTGCCCGAGATGTGTGGCCCACAGCAGGAGTGAGAAGAGGCCCCTTTGCCCTGGCTGTCTGCAGAGTGTCTGCAACCCACGGCCCAGCCGGTGTTGCCATGGTCACAGTGTCTGCCCTGGGCCCGCAAATTCCGATCACTTCAGTGAAAATAATTTGATGCAATCAGCGGAGACGTGGGGTTTGCAGTTACCGCACCCACCCACCCAGATACACATGCTCCTGCAACCATCTTCTTTGTGCCGCGGTTTCGGTAAGCGAGCAGACAACTCTGCTTGTAAGACACAGTGGCGTGTCAGCCAGCAGGGATGGTTACAAACGTGGCTTTCTCCGGCTCTGCTTAACAAGACCTCCTCCTGCTGCTTGGAACAATGTGTTGTTACCACAACACGACATCTAGTTAAGAAAGCCAAGCACAATCCACTCAAACTTCAAAACTTCCCCCATCCCTTCAACAACAGATTTTTCTCGTCAGGTTCAAATTATTTGCCAATGAATGCTGGAAAAAGCTGTTGCTCTGGTTTGGCCTGTATTTATTCACTGCCCCAAATCAACAGAAGGTATTTCTGGGAAGCGAACATCAGGGGGTGCAAGAAAATTACATTGGCCTGTAGTAAAATGAAGTCTAGCTTCTTCGAGAGTTGGGCCATGGTGGTGGTTATTTCGTACTACTCCATTGCGGCACCTCTTCCTGGGCTGATGTGTCCAGGCCACATGCTGTAGTTTTGGGGTTTGGTGAACCGACAGCAAAATCCCAGAAGCCAGAGGCAGCATTACCCAGCCTTGGTGGGCAGGCTGGCTGGGTCACCTCTCCGCATCTCAGCCCATAGGTGAGGTGCGCTGGGAGAGCGGCGAGATAGACCCGTGGTGCTTGGGCTTGCTCTTACTGTTGTTCTTGAGGGAGTCCGCTATGTGTCTGCAAGGGAGCCAGGTAGTGGATGGATGTTGCACAGAACTTCAGTCTCCCAGTCTGTCAAGCTTGAAAGTTTTTCCAGCTTTCAATTTTGTCTAGAGTTTCTTTCTTAAGACTCCCCCCTTCTTCAAACAGAGCCTCAACTCTGGCTGGGTCCCAGAGATAGATACCAAATGGCGCTTTTTTCCCTTTCTTTTGCTCTTTCTTCCTTCTCGTGAAGCTGGCAGACTCTCCAAACACACATCCAACCAACGCACAGTGCATTCGAAAACAGGCCATCTGGCTGAGCACTCCTTGAGAATGAGAAGACAAGAAAAACAACCCTCTTGGAGCTGGCAGCCGAAAGGCAGGCAGCCCGTACGTGGACTTGCTCTCGTGGTGCAATCCAAGAGCCGTCCAATCCAAGGGCATTGCAAAAAAGCTCTTTCCTAATGAGCAGAATACGGCTGTCTCCAGAAGCGGCTCCAAGTCAACAATTTGAGTGGGATGCTGTAACTCTCCTCACTGCACATGTGCTCATTAATTAAAGCCACTTTGGAAGATGCCCCCGACACCCCCGCGGGGGCTGCCAGCCCACCCTCCCCGAAATGCTGCTTGCTGCTTTGCAGCCCTCTGCTGGGCAGGGACCCACAGAGCCCCAGGAGAAGGACAGGGCCATCAGCATCCAGCTCTCAACCGCAAACTGGACCCCTTGCGTCAACCGTGAACAGCTGTGACGGGAGCAGAGCACTGGAAGCAAGTTGCACTCCGTTTGCTTTGCTGTCGTTTTTTTCTTCCCTCTGAGTGTGGTAAGAGCCAGAGTGCTCCAGGCATAAAACCACTT
Source organism: Cariama cristata (assembly GCF_000690535.1). Taxonomy (NCBI): domain Eukaryota; kingdom Metazoa; phylum Chordata; class Aves; order Cariamiformes; family Cariamidae; genus Cariama; species Cariama cristata. Next base: position 6,375 of record NW_009598073.1, on the reverse strand, counting down.
TGGGCAGGTCAGCAAGGGACAGGGATGGAAGCGAGCTGAGCAACCCAATATTGCAATTCTTAGCTATTCTTCTGATGATTGAGGACTTGGTTCACAAAATCAGTGTGGCTAAGGTGAATGCAGAGCCGTTAGTAGCCAAATCCCTTAAAAGTAGAACAAGGAGCACTCAGTGAAACTAGTAGGAGACGAGTTTAAATCAAATTAAAGAAATTACAACACATTAAGTAGAGAACTTCTGGAAGTTGCTGGCCCATCAGGCTGCAGAAGCAGACAGCATCAGCGGGGGCAAAGTGGGATTAGACAAATTTGCAGACAAGAGGTTGGTAATTGGACATGAAAGCGAACAGGCAAGATGTACAATCTGACATCCCAATCCAACAAAGGTGAATGCTGAGGAAACACAAGGGAGAGGGAAATGCCCAGACCTGTGTGCTCTCCCTGGACTGTCTCTCACCTTGCCCCAGCTGGGAGCAGAGTGCTGGGTGGGGAGGACCATTGCTCTGGCCCAGAAGGGTTGTTCTTCATTTTTTATTGTAGGATTCAGTCCCTGTGCCAGCCTGATCTGAAGGTCATGTGAACAGATCGATGCCTTTCTAAATTACCGGAGGGAAACTAGTATCCGACTATTCTCAAAAAGCTAGATTTGTGGAACATGTTTCCTCGAATGTTAAGAGTCACAAGCTTGCTTAATCTGTTTGGTCTCCCAGTCATTACATTTCACACAGTGACTGGATGATTCATTTTTCCCTTTATGATCTTACTTGGGATCTCCTTGTTTGTGCCTCTGTCCCTGTAGTACTGACGGGAGCAAGGACAGCTCAGCCTTTGGCGGATCATAGAGCTACGCCTCAGCTATGCGTGTGTGGGTTTCCGATGGGTAGTTACAGCTCTCCATCTCCGGATGGCAATTTCTCAGGTTTGTGCTGTGGCTTCTTGCACGCAGTTGGGTTTCCAAGGTGAGGGACTAAAGCTCTTGATATTTTAACTTCATTAACTCAACAGTAGAGTTCTGTAAGTGAAAAATTGCTTACTTATCTTGAAAAATTATGACAAAGGATACTCAGCACCAATGCAGGTCCTTAGGAGCTCTGTGTTTCTTGCTGCTAAGTTATCGGAGACATTCAATGCCTCTTCCTTTTATCAACATACAATTTAGTTGTCCCCAGCTGACAAAGGTGAGGTCTAAAATTGAGATTTTGCGTGATTATCTTTTTAAACCCACTGCTTTATAAGCTTTAACAGTGCCAGGGAGATGCTGCTAAACGGAAAACAAAATAAAAAATAGGGAGTCAAATAGAGTCAAATATGCCCCTTCTGCGGTGCTGACTTAATTCAAACACAGGTGGCTAGTTCAAAAAAACCCTGGAGGTGACAAGGGACAGAGACCCGTACTAAATCAGAACAAGGTGCAGCAGTGCAATTGCTAAATCATACCAGAGAGAATATAAAGAGTAACTGGGAAACTTCCGTGTGGAAAAAAATGGGGAAAGGGGCACCACAAATTAGAAGGAACCTCTGGGTCACTGAATCCACTCCTCTGCTGTCATGATATCCCACAACTGATAAAGATCTGTCCTCAAACAGTTATGTTTTTTATTCCCATTGTTCCTCTTTGGAGGTTATTCTGAACTTCACTCTGCTGTTTTTTTGAAAGCTTCTGCTAGTTTGCAGCCTGAATTTATTTATGACCAGTGTATGCCTGTTTTAAGATCTTTCCTTTTTTAAGCTCTAACCTGCTATTAGCCACATATAGTAAAAAATTTAGGGTATAATTCATCTTGTACAAATATGTGAGTTCTGTTATGCTAACATTGTCCCTTTTTTATTTTTAACTTACAGGAAAGCAGAGTAATATCCAAAGACAAGATGAAACAGATGTTTCAGATCTACGTTACAATTCAGACAGAAATTTAAATCAGCTGAAGGCATCAGAACAAAATGCTTTGTAAGTGTTGCTGTGCTATCAGTTACTCAAGGGATAGTTACAGGTAATACACCTTTCAGTACGTATTGCTTCCTTTACAGCTTTTGATGTGATCTTATGGAAGGTAGATTCCCTTCAGGAATGTGCTCTGAGGTCTGAGGCAAGTCAGCCGGAGCTCCGGGAGCATGGCGTCTCCAGAGACCGGGTTCCAAGCTTGCTTGAGATGTTTGTGTAAACAGCACTGTTGACAAAGAGAGAATATCAAGATATATTCTCATGATACTGACAATACCAAGCAAATACCAGTTGTGCTGTGGGACTGTCATTTGTGCCTTATACTCCAATAAAATGAATTACGTTTTTTTCAGGTCAATTCCAAAATTAGATCTAGAGAATGTCCAAACCATCACCAGTGAAAAGGATGCCAGTTGGAATACTTTTCTAGTGAAAAAATGGGTTTTGAGAGATATTTTCGTAGAAAGTGTTTGCTGTCCTCCAAATGTGCCCCCCTTTCATAAACCCAAAACCCTTAAAAGCAAAAGATATTTGATTGTTGGCAGTTTGGGGATTATTCCCCTCCCTTTCCCCCAGCGTTTTCCAATGGAAAATATTCAGGGTTTGGGTTTTCAGCCCTTTGCTGAAATGTCAACATTTTCCAAAGGGTGAAGGAGGGGAAAAGAGAAGAAAAGAAAAACATGTTCTGACCAGCTCCAGTCAGAGCCAAATGGCTCAGTCCTGGATTTGGTCAGGGAAGTATGCCGGAGGGGAGAAAATGGGAGTGTCTTGGTTCCACGCACAGCCTGGCTGGGCTGAGGGCTGCATATCACGATCCATTCGTATGAGTCATTCCGGTCGACATTTCGCCAGGGGAGCCTGTGTAGTGGCTTTTAAGCACTTCAGGTCAATATGTTAGTTGCAAACGCTGCCTTGCTGCTTGCCACGACCACTTTGGCTCCCTGTGCCCGTGTGGGATGCACACAGGTACACTCTGTTCGAGTTCAAGTCCTCCAATATTTCCGTGACGTCTTTAACTCAGAGAGACAACAGTAACACCTGGCACCTATGCAGACCTGAGAGTTCAGCTCTCCCCCATTCGTAAAAGAGAAGAAAGCATAAAAATGGCCTGTGCCTGTAAACATACATGATTGTCTGGGTCCTCTGCTCAGATGACACTGTCTTGTGTTGTGCAACAGATGGAATTTAGCCTTTGAAAGCCCTGGCCAGCTATGGACGGGCTGGCCCTAGGTAAGGAGAAATGCTGGAAGAGCCAACATAAAGGCTGCGAAACTACACATGCACGTGCATGCGCCATCCTGCTTCTGGGGGGAAAAGGGGTGGCTTCGTTTCCCCAACGCATTGCCCATCCCCAGCTGCATGCTCAGCCTCCAGAAAGCTGGCCCACCACTTGGGCACCTTCAAATCTGAGGAAGACAAGGGCCATCTTTGCTTCTGCCTCTCCAAGGTGTCTCCCACAGCTGCAGGGGGGATCTGGCAGACGGACGCGTACCCAGACGAGGTCTTTGTCCCCCTCTAGTGACTCCACTGCAAAAGAAGTTTCCTAGGTCCTACTCCCTCCAAGCAAGATGGTCATTATTTCAGGCCAGGGTGTTGAATGGTCTTTCTGAAGGCCAGTAGGACATCTAAGCACCACAGGGGGGATCTGGCAGACGGACGCGTACCCAGACGAGGTCTTTGTCCCCCTCTAGTGACTCCACTGCAAAAGAAGTTTCCTAGGTCCTACTCCCTCCAAGCAAGATGGTCATTATTTCAGGCCAGGGTGTTGAATGGTCTCCTTTCTGAAGGCCAGTAGGACATCGAAGCACCACTGGCAGGTCATATATTTATACACACTCAGACATTATCCATTACTAATGTAAACAGTAATTAGGAGCTTGCATTTCTGCTTTAATAGGCCACGTGTGCCTGCTTTCCTCCCATGGAGGACGGCAGTCACAGGCTTCAGATGACAGCCTATGCTTAGTCCTCCAGGAGACCCAGCTAGGGCCACCGTTACCAGTGCAAAAGCACATGCTCCCCATCTCTTGTAACCAAACACTTGCTGAGTCACAGCCCAGTCACCCGTACGCTTCGCAAGTCGCATCAGCCATCTGTCACCAGCACATCCTCCTCCCGTGCTGTGACTCCACGGGGAAAACAACAGGAGACAGATTACGTTCTGCTGAGGAGCCAGGCTCTCGTGCGTCTTGGCTGTGAGTAACCCCTGGATTGCCTTCTAACCAGCGGTGGAGCCTTTGGCTCCTCTTCGTTTGGCCCTTTGTCGGGGAAGAAAGCGTTGGGGAAGGTTCAAACGCTGAAAGCTTTGCCTGACTAATGAGTGACTCCAAACAAAGCCAACTCAGGCAAGACATGGATATAGCGTTGTGCAAAATGTCCCTCCTACAGCCAGATCATCTACATGGGCCTCCACACCGGTGTTTTCCTCCAACCAGTGCTTAAAAAACAGCACGAAAGTATGCCCTGATGCCCTGTTCCCTAAGGCCTTGTCCCACCTACCGTGTCAGCTAAAGACCGTGAGAGCAGCCTTGTTGTGTCTCCTGTCCTAACAAAACCCCGTTTCCCTAGGTTCAGCCACGTGCTAGAGCTGCAGCCCTGGAGGGCACAGCCCCAAAAAAGACGGGGTCGCTTTCTGCCATGTGCCTGTGTTACCGACTGGATGAGGCACCGCACAGGTACGCAAGCCAGACGGTGGGTGTGTAAGCAGCTCGGAGTAGGGATTCACGCAGGATTTCACAAACCTGGACCCGCGTGCTGCTTACCACAACCTCCCCGGCCGGGGCTCCCCAACCTCCTCTCTCATGTGCTTGAAAGTCTGTTTTCCCCATGAACTCCCTGAGGGACAAATCACCCACACCAGTAATTTGACCATCCTGCTTTATCCTAAGGCGATGAAAGAGTGCGGAGTGGATGTGGCCTTTTTTGTTCTGGAGGAAAAAAGTGAACTCAATGCCAGGCACAGATCCCAGGCTGTATAGTTCAAATCGTGCTCAGAGCACATAATTCCCATTTGTGTTTGTGTGCACGCAGGGCAAGGGTGGGGGTTGGCGGGGGGGGTGAATATAAGAATGTAATTGTCATAATTTAATCCAAAACTACTTCTTGGAAGAAAAAAAAAAAAAAACAGGCTGACACAAAACAGCATGTTCAGTTATAAACACCACATGAAAGAGCCGTATTATGTTCTCCTTGGTAACTGACATCGAACGTTAACGTTCTCAGCTGCCCACTACTGGGTACTGGGTAAAGGCCTTTCCAACGCTCTCCCCCCCCGCCACAAACAAAAGCAACCGCCCCCCCCCCCCGACACAAACAAAAGCCCCCAGCCAAATTGCGGCGCAGATACCAATTTCTGAGGCCACAGAGAAATTCCACATAGAAAGTTCATTATGGGCAGAGGAGGCAGGAGGGTAGACGGAGCAGCACGGAGCAGATCGATAGCCATCTGGGACATAGGGCAGCCCCAGCTGCGCTGGGGAGAGCGCACGCACATCTCCTGCAAGGCCATAAAAATGTTGGCATGTGCCGTGCGAGCCGCGGAGGGGTTCTTCTCCCTACCCCCCCAGATTTCCCATAACGGGCCAGCGTATTCCCGGAGCAAGGGGCCTTGCTGGCACCAGGGCTGCTCCTCTCCGACTGACTGCAGGCTGGAAGCAGTAGCAGTCAGCAGGAGTGGTGTCAGGGCCCTCAGTGCCCTTCCCTTCCCCTCCCAGGCCTTCAGGTGGAGTGAGTCATTTGGTGTAAAGGAAGAACAGTCATTCCGGCACGGATCCTCAGGGGTGCTTCCCTACTTAACTCTGGATGGCACTGCACCCTCTGAAAAAAGCACCCAGGAACGCCGGAGACCTGATAATTCACTCGGTATTTCTTCTCTCCCTCCGGGGAGATTCATCAGGCAGAATCACCCTTCCTGCCCGTGGGACCAGGAGGCGACGAGGAAATGCCCTTCAAATCCTTGCTCTCCCCTGCGGTGGGGGTGGTTGGGGTCTTGTCCTAACTAGAGGCTCCACAAATCATCTGCTGGAGTCGTTGCAATAGGATATCACGAAATAAATGCCTTCTGCTTGAAGAATATGTTTTTTAACTTCACGCTAACCTTTATTTTTCGTGGGGCTGGGTGACATTATTAGCACCCGTGCTTACTGCTGAAGTGAAGCATCTTTGTTGTAGCGTGGGTGGGAGATGGGTTATCATCAATATGGAGCAGATCTAGAGAATGGCTTCTGTTATTTACTTCTTTTCTGTTCTTGTGGGATGTGCGACACCGTTTAACAAAGATCTGCTTAGCAGAATCCAATTAAAATCTGAATTGTCACCCAGGCACCCTTGGGAGATTTTCCTTGCTTCGGCTGTGCCCAGCACGCTGCCATTTCATGGGTCCGGTACCATGCTCCGAGAGGATGGTCAAAAAACAACGTAAAGGGAAAAAAAAAAAA